>NC_056743.1:1772615094-1772634120 GCF_019279795.1 Protopterus annectens
ATACATGATGGCAAACACAATTGTACTGATATTTGACCTCTGTCAATGAGTATTTGTTAGAATTGTACGGTGATAACTTTATTTTTTAAAGGCTCAAGCCACGCCCACTAGGAGTTAAAGGTGCACAATCAAAGGAGCTGTACTGGAGGGAATGACAAGTATGATTATCCTATGTGAGGAGAGTGGAAAAGTCTAAAAAAAAGTTCATAATGAAATGATATGCACCAGCAATAGTTACACAGATGTTTTCATTATGCAGGTTTATACAAGTTCTTCACCTACAACTGTTGCAGTTACCTGTAGTGAGACTTCGTTAAATCATTTAACATAACTTTTCACAGAACTGTAGCAAAAATACACACATTTTTTTAATTAAACCAAAGTCTACAACAAACCTAACATTAAAGACAACGTCGAATTAGTGCTTAGTTACTCTATTTTTTTTTTCAACAAATTCTTCTCATCTGCTTGGCATAGCTTTTTCAACAAATTAAAAATAAAAAGGCAGAAAAAAAATCTTGCTGCTCAGATCCAATTCAAACCCTATCTTCCAGAAAATGAAATGGAGAAATCTAGCCAGAGATCCCACCATAGTCTGCAAAGCTACCCAAAAATCAAAAGTGAACCTTCTCTTACTTATTCAACAAGAGTGGGCTAAAAGGCATTTGGGCGGATGCAAAGCTTGGTGTAGTAGTCACAAAGGGATGAGGCAGGTGCCAAAACATTATAGCATTGTGGGATGATATGGATAGCTTGGATTTAATGTAAAAAAAAAATACATGGTTATTCGCTTTGGTAGGATCCTGTGACCATTTGTAGAAGAGATGGAGAAATTGTGATGGGGGTAATATTACCCATAAGTAGAATCTTTCTAAGCAGTGTGAAAAAGCATTGGTAAACACCAAAAAGATTTCGTCAAGCATTGCATAAAGTAAGAATTCTTTGGATTCTTATATTATCCTTTCATTATGCAAAACACTGGTGAGGCCCCATCTGGAATAATGCATTAATTTCTGGAGGCCATATAGACAAAGGAAAATAAGCTGGTAGTACAAATGGAAATACTTATGGAAGAATTAAATATGCTAAGGTTAGAGGTAATGAGGCTCGATTATTAACAGTTAGGATACAAGAAGATGAGATAAAAATGGTGATGTATAACTAATCTGCACACAAGTCTGCAGGAATAGATGTTATCACTGTAGAAGTTTGAAAATTAGGAGGGAAGAAACTGATAACGTTCCAGAAGGTTATGTTAAACAGTATTTTAAAAGGAGAAGAAGCACCAACATCCTGGAAGGAAGTTGTGGTAGCTGTAATACCTAACGAGGGTAAAGAACATTCAGATCCAGCCTTGTATAGGCCCATTGTGATTCTAAACCATGATTATAAAGTGACTATGTCTATAATGGCTAAAAGAATGGCAAAGATGAGGCCAAAATTGATAGATATGGACCAATGTAGTAATAGGTCAATGATGACCCAGAGGGAAGCAGAAAGTAAGAAAATACCACTGTTGTTGGTGTGTCTTGGTGCAGAGTAAGCTAGGATTTTATGAGTTGAATTCCCTGACACAATAATTAGGTTAATCTGTAGTTACTACAGCTCTGCACATCACCCTTATTCTTAAAAATCGGTACCAAAACACTTTTTCTCCATTCCTCAGGCATCCTCTCACTTTCCAAGATTTCATTAAACAATCTAGTTAAAAACTCCACTGCCATTTCACCTAAACACCTCCATGCTTCCACAGGTATGTCATCTGGACCAACAGCCTTTCCGTTCTTCATCCTCTTCATAGCTATCCTTACTTCCTCCTTGCTAATCCATTGCACTTCATGATTCACTATCCGCACATCGTCCAACCTTCTCTCCCTCTCATTCTCTTCATTCATCAGCCTCTCAAAGTACTCTTTCCATCTGCTCAGCACACTCTCCTCGCTTGTAAGTACGTTTCTCTCATTATCCTTTATCACCCTTAACTGATGCACATCTTTACTAGCTCGGTCCCTCTGTCTAGCCAATCGGTACAGGTCCTTTTCTCCCTCCTTAGTGTCCAACCTTTTATACAACTCGTCATACGCCTTATCCTTAGCCTTTGCCACCTCTCTCTTTGCCATGCACCTCATCTCCTTATACTCTTGTCTACTTTCTTCATCTCTCTGACAATCCCACTTCTTCGCCAACCTCTTTCTTTGTATACTCTCCTGTACTTCTTCATTCCACCACCAGGTCTCCTTGTCCTCCTTCCTCTTTCCAGATGTCACACCAAGCACCTTTCTAGCCATCTCTCTTACTAGCTCTGCTGTAGTTACCCAGCTATTCGGTAACTCTTCACTGCCACCCAGTGCCTGCCTTAACTCTTCCCTGAACTCCACCTCACAATTACCCTTTTTCAATTTCCACCATTTGATTCTTGGTGCTGCCCTCACACTCATCTTCTTCTTCTTGATCACCAATGTCATCCTACAAACCACCATCCTATGCTGCCTAACTACACTTTCTCCTGCCACCACTTTACAGTCTCCAATCTCCTTCAGACTGGCCCTTCTACATAAGATATAATCCACCTGTGTGCATCTTCCTCCACTGTTGTATGTCACCCTATGCTCCTCCCTCTTGTTAAAATACGTATTCAACACAGCCATGTCCATCCTTTTCGCAAAATCCACTACCATCTGACCTTCTGCATTCCTTTGCTTAACACCATACCTACCCAGCACTTCCTCATCCACTCTGTTCCCTTCACCAACATGCCCATTGAAATCTGCTCCAATCACCAGTCTCTCACCCTTGGGTACAGTCATCACCACTTCATCCAACTCACTCCAAAATTTTTCTTTCTCGTCCATCACACACCCAACTTGTGGAGCATATGCACTAACAACATTCATCATTACACCATCAATTTCCAGTTTCATAAATATCACTCTATCCAACACTCTTTTCACCTCCAAAACTCTTTGCATACTCTCCTTCAGGATAATGCCTACGCCATTTCTCCTCCCATCCACACCATGATAAAACAATTTGAACCCACCTCCGATACATGTAGCCTTGCTCCCCTTCCATCTGGTCTCTTGCACACACAATATACCAACCTTTCTTCGGTCCATCATATCAGCTAGCTCTCTCCCTATACCAGTCATACTGCCAACATTCAAAGTTCCTACCTACACTATCACAGTCCTAGCCTTTACCTGTCTTCGGCCATGCTTTCCGCCTCTTCTCCTCCTTCGGCCAACAGTAGCCCAATTTCAACCACCACCCTGCTGGCCAACAGTACTGGTGGCGGTCGTTGTTAACCTGGGCCTCGACTGATCCGGTATGTATATGTGTACTTTTGTCTGCATGTATGATTTGGCAAAATTTTATGCCGGATGCCCTTCCTGACGCAACCCTCCCCATTTATCCAGGCTTGGGACCAGCACAAAGAAATGCACTGGCTTGTGCATCCCCAATGGCTGGGTTTTTCAGGATACAAAAATAACAAAGATAAAACAAAGGCAATAGCTGTAAACTATGTATCCACACAGAAATTGGTTCAGCAATACCTGTATTTATGGGGACTTGACAAACTGAAGTACTTAGGAGTATGAGTTAAAAAGGATTTTGTTATGGCAGCTAAGGATATGTGGGAAGAGACTAAAAAAAGATAATACAAACATTAAGAAACTGAAAGCTCTGTTTTATGGATATGGATAGCAAGATAGAAGCAGTGAGAATGTTTTAGTCCCTTTAGTTTTATACATAGGTCAGGCATAGTTTTATCAACCAGAGGATAAGTTGTGGATAGAAATTAATAGTTTATGAATTTTTATCTGTTAGGGGAAGAGGGCAAGAGTCAAGTGGGATAAAATGATCCTTCCAATAGGACAAGGTGGTTTGGGATTACTTGATGTGAAGGGGTATTTCAGAGCTACACAGTTAAGGCTCCTATATATACCACAAGCAGAAAGCTATAATTCAAGGTGGAAAGGGATGATTATGAAACAGGGGAGAAGCTCAAGAAACAAACAGGGATTGGGATTTTGAATGCAGATCCTTATGGATAACAATAATAACCATACAGAATATTATTTTCTGTGTTGGAAGTAGAGAAATGAGATATTGCTGATAGGGATGGCTGCAATTAGGGGTAGAGTGAATAGGCAATGAGGCTGTAATTTACTGGAGAAAACTGGCAAAGGAACCAAGGTATTGGAAGCAAATAGAGAGGAATAGGTAATAGAATGGGAAGAGGCCACAAATACACATGGACTGCAGCCTAGAGATTTCCTTCCCTATAAAGCACTGATATCAGAATATAGGCAAAGATAAAGAAATAGGGGGGCTCCTAATTGAAATAGCACTGGTAAATTTTTTAGTAGAATCTAGGACATAAGCTGCTATCAAAAAGGTATAATTAGTAGGGCATGTTAAATGTTACATGATAATTATTGGAATCAGAGGAGGTTAGAAAGGACTGGGAAGAGAGACTGGATAAGCAATTCACAAAAAAAAAAAAAAACAATGGGAGAATATGCAACAAAATCTAGAAGATTTAGAATTTTGTTTGGAAGTACTTGCATAGGTATTTTTATACCCCAAGCAGACTCCAAAGAATTTTTCTTCAGGCCGACTGCAAATGTTGGATGTGTGATTTCCTGCAGATCACTCTATCATAAATACTAGATGAACAAACTGGTGTAACTAAGGAAATTATTTTTTTTTTTGAGCTGTGATACAGAACTGGGATTGCCTAGACATAGTTAGGCCTTGCTGAATTGAATTCTAGTGGCTGCCAAAAAGTAATTACTAGAAAATGGAAATCAAAGTCTAAACCAACCATGCTAGAAGTAGTGAATATAGTAATGGAGATAAAAGAATGGAAATGGGATCTGTAGAAAAGGGTTGGAGCAAATTGCATAGGAAAAATGGGAATTGTGGGAACAACACATGCAGAATAATGTTTTGAAGGAGGAATGAGATTTAAGGGAAGAGAGAAATTGAATGAGCTATGTAATGTTCTGTATGGAAAATTATATGTGATGTATGATGTCTGTGACTGAAAATATGTCAATATGATTTGTTTTCATTTATATAAATGTACAATTACCTAAATCATAAGTGATAATTCAATAAAAATGTTCCTTGTTAAAAAAAAAAAAAGGAAATGATGGAAAAGGGGAAAAAGGGAAAATTAGCTGGTAGAGATGGTGCAGTGCAAGGCTACTAAAATGGGGAAGGGTACAGAAGGGCTGTGATATAATACCGATACTTGGAAAGTTAGTTACTGGTATAAAGAAGTGACAGGGGTATAATATGGACATAATAGCATCTATTTATTTAATTACTTACATTTGATTACCAGGAAAGTCCGACTGGGTAGAAGCCCATTTTCAGTGCAGGCTTGAGGAGAAAAGCCAGCTATAGAAACAACTAGATGGTAGTGTTTCTGGGCTAAAAAAAGAAGACAAAATCATTTATCTACTGCTTCAGAGACGTGTAACAATATGTCATGCTACCTCTTTTGTGTGACACTAGAATGTTAGCCAAACTGTAATCTACTTTATTCACATGAAGACTGACAAGGGGTAAACACAGAACAGAAAGCAGGAGGGTGCTAATATATTTGAAAAGTCAGCCACCATCTTTTTCTTGGCATGGCACTTTCCATTTTATATACTTTGTTAAATTATTTCAATTAGTTTACTTGCTGCTATAGACAGTGAACTTGGGATATTTAATTGAAATCTCCAGAGTTCCAAACTTTGGGACTATACAATAATTGTTTCATATTTAAAAGTTATATGCACTTTATTTTGTATTATTTCTATCTGCATACAAAGCATATAATATAGAGTCAATTAAACATTCATGCTTTTATGAGTACACGGAAATAGGTGCTTTTTCCTGGATAAGACTTTCCCCGGGATTCATGAAGCTTGCGCCAGGCGCAGGCATAGCATAGGCGGTATAATGCCAAATATGGCTGTCGAGCGATTCAGGTATGATCCAATTCCACGTACACTACCGGCGTACGCCAGAACTGCGCAGCCCCTGGCTTAGGTATGCTAATCACCCCATGCACAGTGTCACACCATGCAAATTAATGCATATAGTGATTCATGAAGTGGTGCAGGCGTAGCGTAAGCCCACAGAAATGTAAACCAAAAAACACGGTTTACATTTTCCCAAACAGAACATCGGAGCTATGGAAGAGGGCCAGACCCAGGTATCACAACGTTAACATATGCCAATGGCGAAATACACAGCCAATGGCATAAGAAAAGATGCACAACACGTAAATAACAACATTTAATGTCATGTCCACAGTAACGCACAGCACAACCGTAGGGCATGTGTGTGGAAGCTGTAACATAAAGAAATAATATAAAAATGTCATAAAATCGCAACGTAATAGAAATCAGGTTTACAGCATAATACACAATGGTAGGCATGGAACACCACAACCAAGGTGCAAGGGTTGCTAAGGGCCTGCGATAGTGTTCGGCGCGGTAACTATGAATTAGTAGTCAATGCCATGCAAATGAGGTAGATAATACTGAATCGCAAATGTCCCGCCGGATGAAGGCTGTACCATACGGCGCAGCGGTATAACACCGAGGAGTGGCTCAGAGGAGATACATGACATCAGCAGAGGGGTGTGCCACCGTAGCAGTAAGCACATTGGAGCAATGCAAATCTGGCCTGTCCATTGCTAAGCAAAGCTGCAGGACAGGGGTGGGGAGGAAGGTATAGAATCGTTTAGCTGAGAGCACACATGGTGCCCAAAAGCGCATGTGTACGGGGATGAAAACGTGCCCGAAACCCAGTAATCAGACGCACGTGCCGTGAACAATAGCACAAACAGGAAGGTCAGGGGAAGAAAAGAAGGAAATGCTGAAGTAGGGTAATTGGAGTACTAATGAGCAATCAACACCAATCAACCCACAATGGCCAATCGACGGCAGCTGACAAGTCTGCTTGCAGAAACCTGCAAAACAGGATAGGGGAGGCATTGGAATGCAAAGAAAGGAGGGGAGGTATTGCATTGCAAAGATAGGAGACCTGACACAGCAGAGCAAAGCAAACTGACAGCAGACCGGCAGTAGCACACAAAACGCAAGATACGCCAGGTCCAGGAAAGTACAAATGAAAGTAGGCTGCAGGATGCATGCCAGAAAATGGTAGGTGCAACGTGCAGAAATGTAAAGGGAAGGTCAAGAGGTAATCCATGGCAGCCAAATGTAATTCAACACCAAAGGCACCACAATAGTAGTTCCGGCAGTAAAACACATAAGTTACCCTGTAGCTACGATCGTACATACACACCCTATGACATCATCGGTGTTCACAGCACAATAGTATAAAGTGTGAAAGCACCCTACACACACCTGTGTATTCCCAAACACTGCACCATAGGTGTAAACACACGGGGAACTTTTAAAATGTACATGTTGGGAGCTGCCATAGCTGTGATTCATCAGCATGTGTTAGAGACTGACGGTGTTGTGGAGGATGATGCCGACAACCACCGCAGGCCTCGGAGGAGAAGGAGAGTGTTCAGACCAAGGGTAACCTACCAGGGGCTACATGACCTGGAGATAGTAGAGTGTTACAGGGTGGACAGGGACATCTTACAGCAAATAGTGGAGCTGTGCCGGCCACGCCTGAGAACCAGAAACAATAGAGGGAAACCCATCCCAGTGGATACGAAGGTATGTGTAAGCCTGTGAATACTGGTCACAGGTACCTTTCAAAGGCCAACAGGAGATATAATGGGTTTCTCACAGGCATCAGCATCCAGGGTACTACACCAGTTCCAGGATGCCATGTTACCACATGCCAATGAGCAGATATACTTCCCCCGAACTCAGGAGGAGTTGGCCAGCAATATGCGCCACTTCAACCGTGTGGCACACTACCCGGAGGTACTGGGTGCGATAGACTGCATGCACATACAAATCAAGTCACCACCCGGTGAGCATGGTAGGTGCTACATAAACCGCAAGGGATTCCACTCCATCAACTGCCAGGTCATGTGCAATGCCCAGGGCATTATCATGGATGTGTGAGCTGGCAGCCCTGGAAGCTACCATGACTCCCATATCTGGCATGCCTCACAGCTGTATCAGGTATTTGTCAGGGGGGACATCCCACATGGCCATCCTGTGTGGGATGCTGGCTATGCACTGGAGCCGTGGATGATGACTCCCATCAGAAATGCACACACACCCATGCAAGAACGCCATAATGAGGCACACGCACAAACCAGAATCATCATAGAGCGTGTGTTCGGGATGCTGAAATCACGGTTCCATTGCTTGGACACATCTGGTGGAGCCTTGCAGTACTCTCCAGGCATGTGTGCCCACATCTTCATAGTATGTGCCATGCTACATAATATGATCCTGCGGAAGCAGCTGCAGCAGGGACAAAATGGTGAAGGCCCTCATAGCCCACCGCAGTTGCCAAGGCCATTACAGGCACAGAGGGATTCAGACCATGAACACACTGTACCAGCCCCAGTAGGCAGATGGAGGCGTACCCAATATGCCTACGCCTTGGCAAAGAGGGAATGTATAGCACATACTCTGACAGTGTAGGCCCCTACGGACTGACACCTCTCCACCTGCACACACAGTAAAATGGATGGCACACAAACATGACCACCTGTAAATTGTAATGTATAGGTGGCCCAATGTGTGACTCCTACATAGGCAGCCCTCAAACATTGTAAACACAACAGCTAGTGGAACACGGAATGCCAACACCTGAACAGTACATGAGCCTTACAGCATATGGTGGTGCTGTGTGCCTGTCACGTTCGCCAGATATATATATATATATATATATATATATATATATATATATATATATATATATATATATATATATATATATATATATATATATATATATATATATATAGATATATATATATATATGTATATATATATATATATATATATATATATATATATATATATATATATATATATATATATATATATATATATATATATATATATATATATATATATATATATGTACACATATGCATATATATAATACAGATAGAAAGGGCAATAGAGTGATATATGTTGATATAGATGGATTCAGCGATATCTGCAAATATAATAGATAGTTCAACGACATTCATAACACCTTGGAGGTACAAATAAATAGGATACCGCCAACTATGGAATGTGTAACATACCGACATGCGTAACCACGAGGCTGAAAGACTGATAGAACACAGTACCGGAACAGTACAGCCGCGAGTAATAGTATGATGATATGAAGGGACATTTAGTCACTGCTGCCGGTGTTGCAGTCCACGTAGGTACTGTGTTCAACTGTGTTTGTGAGTGCCGTAGTCTGTGTAAGTGTGCGTTGAGGGTGCCATGTGCGTCTCCATGTGACTGTAATATGTGTGTGTGTCCGCAACATGTGTTTGTTAGTGCCAAGTCAGAGGCAGAGCAGTACAGTAGGTGTGGGTATAGCTAGCCGTAGGCATACGGTTACTACGTGTCCCACAGTAGGAGGGACAGCCCCACCCTGGGCAGGTGTGTCCTGACATAAAACAGTACAAAGGGCAAATGTCCGAGATGGTAGGAAATTAATATGTCCCATATATAATGTAATAGTCGTATTTAATAGTTATGCCTGTATGTAAGAAACTTAAATGTTACATGCAATATGATAAGTAGCCAAAGTCCCACAACAATAGGTATGTATTGAGGATAAAAGTATGTGCTAACCTGTGTACTGACCGTGGCTACGTGTTGGCCTGTAAACACCGCTGTGTGTCCCGCAAGTGTCCAACAATGACCATATGAAAAGGTGGCAACCCATGGCAAACAGGCTCTTTTACCAACACAACCGCAATGACTGCAAATATCTGGGGCAGAAATACAAGGGATAGCTGTCACTTACACATATCCCTTGATATATCGCTGCAATTCCGGAGGTATACAAGTAGCAAGCTCACCTGCAGACGATATAGAAACCAATTAACAACGGCCCAATGTACAATCCTGTAACATAAGTCTACTAACTGTTAGCTCTCTAATTAGGGACGGAGCCCACACACATATATACGGATTATGTAGAAATGCAAGGCCCACAAACCTGTATATGCTACGTACACCCACCGACATCCCCCACACTAGAAACTAAAGCAATACAGACTGTAATAGCAGCACAAACATCCAGTCAGTCAATTACATCTGCAGAACCCTCAACATACCGTGTGAGAGACACAATTAAAGGCGTCATGCAAAATTGCAGGCGTTGTATAATGGAACAAACAGCCATGTTACAGGTTTTGTTTGCAATACTCCGTTATCAGACGTTGGGATGATAGGTACACCCACATGTTGAACCAAATACTCTACCTGCCACACACAATCCACGGGGGACATGAATCCAAAGTATACTTGTCTCCATGCATAGCAGTTGCAATTACACATAACAAAACACAATACAGACCGCCTCCCCGAAGGTAGGGCAAATAGGCAACGCCCAAGTGGAGAATTCAATTATACCCCACTGTTGCCATGTAATTGGTGAATGGAGTAGCTGCACAGCTGATATGCAAGTAATTAGTCACTCAGGAACACCAATTGGCGGGATGAATCCACATGTTACAGGTATCGACGTATATAAGGATGACTTGCCAGACATTCAAACCGTATGCTCATACCGAATACCAGTTGAAACACTGTGAGAGAGATAGAAATGAAATGCCGTAATGATAACAAGGTATGTAGAACGCCCGATATGTAAGGTTATGTATAGCATGATCTGTATTAATTAGTTTTACTGTATGTATAGCCTGGTTTGCATTAATTAAACGTGTCCGCAATGCATAAAGTGGGGAAAGGTATTTATGTAGTGATGTCTTGCTAAGCATACTAACGCTTGTAGAAACTGTGCGTCCAGCAGTGGGACACAAGGTACACAGCACAGACACCACAAGGGATGCTACATGAGGGCGTTAAACAGAACAATTCCATACAATCCGCCGTCAGTGGTAGGGTATGTCCAACAAGGACGTGCCATAGCAGGGGATAGTATATGTTGATATACTGTCACAGCACGCATGTGTATGGGCATATAACGTTAATGACATATGTAAGGTGGTCCGCTGTGCAAGTATGCTTTGCATTATGGGATACTATGTGAAATATGTGTAATGTATAGTATTATAGGTAGATATGACAGATATTCTACACAGCATAACAGGCATATCATGCATACCACAGGTATTGCCTATTGGCATGTACAATAACAGGATACATATGGCTTGTAGGCATGGGACATTGTAATAGCATGATAGCTAATCTAAATGGAAGGGCTACCAAGTAACCATGCACAAAGGACATGTAATAGCTTCACAGGTGCATAGTGGGGTACTATGCAGTCTGGCAAGTCCATGTGTAAGCACAACTACAGTGTTCACACTAGTGGCACCTCTCTAGGGTAGTGTCCTGTGAACAGCAGAGCCATGTGTCACCTGCACCTCTGCACAGTACAGCCACTGCAGTGATCCCAGGCCTACATGTGTCTCCCAACCACCATGGGAGGTATCACATGAACAGTGCTACTGAGTGTCCCTGCGTGATGTACATAGGACTTATGTCCCAAAGCATGGTGAGTGTCCGGTTTGGGAATGTAACCCTCAAGCACATCCCACTCATTGTGGCATGTGTGCACATATCCATGAGCATGTTGCTCACAGTGGCTTCTGCTTATGTCACGTATGAGGAGTATATCCATTAATAATGTTGTGGACATGGGCCCTGTCTGATCAGCAGAGGTCACCCCTGAGTATGTAGTATGCAAATGTGTACAGATGTGGTGTCCGTAGTGCAGCCGCATACTTAAACTGTTGGAGCTCAGTAGACGTCATGGCGTGTTAATGTTGTGGTATGTAAAGCTGTAGCTGTTGTGTAAGGTACACCCTAAATGAGGCGGTGTACCCTTGAATGTGTGTAGATGTCTTGAGTTCAGAGGTACAATGGGTGCCTATGTACCAGCTACACACCCAGTACAGATAGGTGTGGCCACGTAGAAGGATATCCATGCCACAATGGCAATACGTTAACCACAGGAGTGGGTGCGACATATGTGTGTACTGCAAACATGTACAATGTGATATGTATGTAGGGGACTACCACCCATGTGATAGTCAGTGGGTGAATGGCGTAATGCAAAGGTGATGTTCATGCACCTTGTGTCATGCAGCTTGATGCCATGATAGTCATATCATGTATCTGTCACAGCGACACCCATATGGATGGAGTCAGTATCAGCTGGTGGAGCAATCATGGCGCTTTGTATGCAGGGGGTTGAAAGCTAGGTAGGGAAAGTCCCCTGTGCTAGCCTGTACCACAGGGAAGCATATACTGAACATGAGGGGCCATATGACTGAGGACTGTGGTATGCCAAATGTACCTGACATGTAGTAGGTACTATGGTATGCTGGCCTCACTGTGTGTGTCCTGTCCATGAGCCACATTGCATAACATCCTGAGACATAGGGTACGATGTGCAGGTAGATGTGTATGTTGTCAATACCAGAATGGAGAATGGTGCTGAAAGGCAATGAGAGGACAATGTAGGATGTGTGGACTCCTGTACCATCAGCAACTGCCCTGGTAACTGTATGAAAGGAGTCCACCATGTGTAGGGGCCATGCTCTGGCCCTAACAAGCCCAACCTGGGTGGCAGCAAAGGACGGGAGCCCAACAATGTCTCTGTGAATGACGTCCTTGATGATGTGCCCCATAGCCATGCAGAACAGTCCAGTCAGGTGTGTAGGACGATAGTCCCACTTGTGCATTGTGGTGCCACCTGTGTGTAGTGTGATAAATGCTGCTGTGTGCCATTCAGGGGCTACAATGTCTGAAACAAGGCTATTACTGAATATGGTGGCCTAGTGGGGAGACATGCCATTCAGAGGTTGGTGGACATCACAGCCTGGGACGTTGGAAGGTGACATGGGGCCAGTGTCCCAGGACATATAGAGTGCAGGTCAGTACTGTGTAGGTGTGACCACAGGGACACCACAATGTTCCTGTATGGATTGTGGCCCTGTAGTGAGTGAGAGGGTGCAATGTTAGCATTGAATCCATCCTCAAGCATGTTGCCAACATCACCTGGGTCTGTAATGTTCCTGAGTGACTGTTGTATGTGACAGCAGATGTGGGTGTTGCCATTGACTACTGACATACCACCATAATGCCTGGTGGTACACCCCGGAATGTGTCACAGTCATGTTTACGTAGCTAGTCTTGGAGTATGTGATGAGGGACCCTGTGGCCCTACCACGGCTGACCAGTGAGCCACCCCACCCATGGGAATGTACACCACTGTGCAACAGCCTACACCTGTTGTTGTACATCAGATGTCCATGGAACATGACCACCAGAGTGGCGTCTCTTATCTGGTGTGTACCATCATGGCTCTGTGTGGAATAGCATGATCCATGCAGTTGTGTACATGCTAATGAAGTGCACTGGGGTATGTGTCATCATTTGTATGTGCATTGTCCATCTGCACGGGTGTCATGACGTTAACAACCACTGCCAGCAGACGTCTGTAGTAGGTGTTGTAGTACTCATGTACTGTGTATGCTGTGATGGGTGTGGTGCCGGGATGTGGCTAACAAGGTTGATTAGCATATGTTCGGAATCCACCAATGAGGGGATAACCCCAGGTGTGTAACACCAGTCACATGGTGGTAGTGTTCATGTCAAGGTTAATGTAGGTCTTGGAGGTGGTGTGTATGGGTTGATCCAGCAGAGTGGAGGTTATGACTCATGGATGTGTCGGTACATGAGTGGCTATCCCAGTTAAGTGTGGGGTAGTGTCAGTCACACATCAGTAGTAGTTGTCTGAGGCCCACTGTCCAATATACCAACAAATAAGGTATGTTAACCGTGGGGTATGATGTTGACTCTGTAGCTTGTTACAATGTGTATAGCGGTCCCGGACACAGTTAGTTGCACGTGGAGCACCTCTGATGCATTGTGCTAAGTAACTAGCCAGGATGTGTGCACAACATAGTGGGATATGGGAACCCCTCAGCTGTGGGTGTGCCGGTCCAGGTATGTGCCTGAAAGGTATGGTCCATCTATAATCTGTCATTGCAGGTGTGCTCTGCAGAGCCTAGAGGCAGGTCCCAGTCACTGCAGAGATGTTTGAGTGGTGCATTATAAGGTGTGCCTTGCCTGCGTGCGTCACAGAGGAAGATGCAAGCATTGTGTCACATGACCCCATGTCGTGCTTGCCAGTTCCTGTTCTACCGGTGACAGTTATTGGAAACTGTGCAAGACAGGCAGTATAGAAGCAGCAAGAGCCTTACATGTGAGCTGTACTCCCAGGGCTGACAGGTGCAAGTCATCTGTGCCACAGCATTGTGTTTGACCAGGTCAGTCAAAGCGGACAGATACCAGATGCCTGTGGAATGACAATAGGAGCATAGGCAACTGTTGAAGTGACACAGTTGGTCATTGTACAGTGGTATCGTGTCCAGACGAATGCAAAATGCTCCCCAGGGCTTGGCCCACACCCTCAGGGCTATAAGACTGGTGAGCTATTGCATGTCCCTGCACACATAGTCTGTGAAGTAGCATCACAGGGCAGTCACACTAACATGGAGAATGACAGTCACATTGTACCTGGTGAGGTGTGGCATGGGTGCATAGGTTATGTTGCAGAAGCAGTTACCTGACAGCAAGATGTAAGCGACTATCGCCTTGTGTAGCCTGCTGTGTGGAACTGCAGTGTGACTCCCTACAGAGTCACCTATGACTGGTGTCTTGTGAATGTTATAACTCCCTATTGGCTGTATGTGATGGGCACACATGAGTCTGTGGGCTATAAGTTGGTGATGTTGTCTTCCATGATGGGGACTACCTCTGGTGCCTACACTGAGTATGGAGACGTACTGCACAAGTTGTCCTCGTAGGTGTGGCCAGTGGTGTAGATCATGTGAGACTATGTGATGGGTGGGGTGTGTTGCGAATGTTACACATCCCCAAATGACTGTCAGGTGCAGTCAGGGTTGGTGACAGCATTACCACAGCCATAGCTGTCAACCTCCTATCCCCAAAATGAGGAACATTAGCCCTCATAATGTGTGACAAATGGGCAAAACGTGGAACACTTACAACTGGCTTACTAACAGTTTCAACTAGGAAGGGCATATGATGGCTAAAATAGGCTGGTTTTACGTATAAAAAAATATATTCTAATGAATTAATATGATTCCCATCTATTTAGCCATGGCTAGCAGGTAAACAATTTCCAACAATGAATGTGTGACAGACCCTTTCAATGTGGAACCTTGAGGAACATGCACCTTTAAGACCCCAAATGAGGCACGCCTCGTAATGAGGTACACTTGAGAGCTATGCCCCAGCACGGCTGCAGAAGTGCATCCCCCACAGGCTGTAGTGTCGTATGTTGGGAGGTGAGCATTGAATGTGTACATGAGACAATTGCTCTATTGCCACATGTACGACATATCCCTCATATAGACAGGCAGTAGCACTGGTACGTGACAGTTGGACATGCCTGTATATACAACCATGTCCCACAGGATATGTGTGTTACGTGTGTACAACAGCTGCTGTACCATAAGCAAGCTGGGAAGTGTAGGACAGCCAGTGTACCTGTGGGAAATGGTGTGGAATGGGTGCTATAGTAATCAGTAGCTCATGACATGCTCACAAGTTCTGAACAAGTGCCTAGCATGACCATACAATACAGATAGGGTGTTGGATAATATCAACCCACAAGTGGTGATGACAGTCATTTTGGGTGGCACCGCACTATAACCCTGCTGAGTATGGTGTGCATGTCTATGAACCATTATCACTGTAGATGTTAGCAGTACAGATGTACAAGACAGCACGGATGTTTGATTACAAATACCTTTGTATGTCACAGGAGTGTTCCACCAGTGGCCTGTTGACAGACTCACAACTACAAAAGGTGCAGGAGTGACATGTGCACATCACACCAGTGCCAGCTACAGTAGAACAGGGTTAATGTGTTGTACCCCACCCTCATGTAGCCCATACCACACAGACAAATGTTAGGCATCTGTGTATGTAAGGCTGTGAATGGCCATGACCTATCAGTATAGCTGTGTCAGTGTTGTGAACAACATACAGAATGGGCTGTGTGGGTGAGGTGTGTGACATATGTGCACAGTCTGATGGATGATAACAGCATTGTCACCGCTAGGTGAACATCCCTGTACCCATAAACTACTACCTAGGCTGTGGTCAACATTATGGACACTGTGTAAGGGATGGTGCTGTGCAGTGCACCCCCCAACTTGGTGATGTCTCCAGGCCCCTTAGGTAGTCATATGAGGTACCCATGTCATGTCAGGGTGCCATCTATGAGCACGGAGATCACTGGACAGGCATATACAGCACTGTAGTGACCAATATTGGATCACATACCACCTTTAAGGGGTAATGGCTATGCATGGATGTGCGATACCAGCCTTCACAATCCTCACCCCCACTATGCAGCATGCTGTCTACCTTGCAGAAATACATTTGCTACACCATGATGATGGACATGCTACATGTCCATATCCTGATCTATAAGACATATGTCATGGACAGCCACCGTCCTAATACTAGGATCGCCACAGGCTGGACAGATCCCTGTGACATATATGTGACATACTCCCGCCATACCATGCAACCCTGTCCATCAAAGCTGCACATGTCATCCCAGTCATACATGGTGTGATGGCCGCATGGTAGATGTACTATCAACTGACTGGATCAGTAATGTGGCACTGATGCACCTTGCGGTGGCATAATGGCTGTCTGTTACAGCTTGGAAACTATGCCCGCACATGCTATGGTTGATAACCATCCCTGCGAATGTCGTCTGACTAGCCATTGTCCCATGTCTATCACATGTGCAATACAGGCGATCCGTGGCAGGATGTTGAACAGTTGTACAGTGCTGTGTAGATGTATATGGCAAAACACATGCATGTACAGGTGTCCATGCGTATGTGTGCATTGTCACTGCTCAAGTCCATTACAGCTATGTCTGTGTTGATATGTGACATATACACAGCATCCAGGTCAACAGCATTACCATGGACACATCCAGGCATGTGCAGATAGGTAAGAACACAAGTGCAAGCAAATAGACATGCCCACAGCAAGACAGCATTTACATGGAGTATGAACACTGTAATGAGGTGACACACATATATGGTGATGATATCCAATGCATAATGGGTGTGACATGTGTGACACAAACACGTCAGTCGTGTCAGTGTCATGATGCTTTGCAAAGATAACTGTACAGATGTAGTAGATGTCATAGAAATGTATGTGCAGCAGTATCTCTGTACACCTCTGAAACTGTGACCTGTCACCATCATTATGTCTTACAGATAATGCCCCGTACACGCCTCCCAGCATACAGCTGCCAGGAGGATGATGTCCTCATCCCACAGCTCCATGACAACTATGACTTGTTGTTCAGCCATGTGCCACAGCATGCCCAGCAGCGGGATGACCTGTGGCAGGATCTACGCAGGAGGGTGAACGATGTGGGTGGCCATAACCGCACCTACCAGCAGGTGCGCAGACACTGCACGGACTTGATACGACATGCAAAACAGCGTGCTACTGAAATCGCCAGGGAACAAGGTGGAACAGGTGGTGGGCCACCAACTCAGCCCCCACTCACACACACCGAGGAGCTACTGGCCAGTCTGGGGACACCCAGGGAACAGCATCCACAAACACTAGCTGCCATCGTGGAGGTGGGTGTCTCCCAACCAATGAGCCTGGAGTTGCCTGGTAAGTCAGTACTGCACATATGGCTATTATATCCCATTTAGTTGCATGTGTCACTGTACATTATGTAAAGTAACAACATATGCAAGGCATGTGGACACACATGCTGCATACTACAGTATGTTACCCTGTGTATGCACACATGTGCATACTATATGCTATTATACAGGCAAATGTGTTAACATGCACAGTGCACCCTGTGGCTGTCATACAGTCATGGATAATGTTCATACTGCTGTGTCACCCCTATACAGGTACCTCTGGCGTGCTGCACAGACATGAGTCCATTGCAGGTAAAACTGTCATCAGTATCAGGCATGTTAAAGCATAGATCTATTTGCCATGTGGCCAGTTAACACTTGCACACTTGATGTTCATTCCAGTCACGATATACAGGTCGCAGCACCCATCATTTACACAGGCCACCCATATGCAATATATACAAATGAAATGATACACCAACTTGAAACCACAGTATTTGTCATTGCTACATGTGTGGTCAGTTGTGCTTACAACGGTGGAGGTGTTCTACAATGAAGGCATATGTAGTATGCATTGGAACAACATGTGTGGTACGCAAACAGTACCACACAGTGAGCTGTGATATGGGCAGCCCACAGTTGTCACCATTGTGTTGTATGCCCCTGCATTGGGTGCACACATTGTGATGTGCCATCTGACATGTCCCAGACATGTAGTGTTCTGGCTGCAATATTGTCGCACTATCCCATGACCCATACCCCACATACCAAACATACAACCCGTTGTCTGCATAGCCCTGTGGATGGTGACATATCTGACATCTATGGGAGTATGTCATATGGGACAACACAGACATGTGAGATAGATGGCCATCACACACATTTGGCCAACACATGTGCACACATGGCCATGGGGGATGGCCAGAGACACATAGTCACACAGTAGATGTGATGTGTATACACCCTGTTGCACGTTGTCCACACATGGTCCACTTATAGCCTTAGTTGACTGATTATACAGTTGATGTGGTACACTGGACATCCTAACAGCCTGTGCACAGCTAGTGGAGGTGTCACTGAAGTCTACCATATAAGATCGGGTTGAACATCACGACTGTGTCATAGCATGACAGTAGTCACCAGTACAGCTTCCACAGACATTGACACTACATCAGGCCACAGATACTGTACATTTCCCTTGC
>NC_056743.1:1774049620-1774154620 GCF_019279795.1 Protopterus annectens
CAAAGAGAAGACCTGGGAGGTAAAAAGTCCACCCTACCAGATGCAGTCCTGTGAAGTATTTTCTGGGGTCCATCTCACCATTAAAAATATCAATTCTAAAATCTCAAACTTGGGGTCATCCACTGAGAATGTGGAGAGGGGGTATTGTTTCCTTTTCTTTATCTAAGCCTAAGAGGGCAGCTACAAAGGTAAGTCAATGTGCTTCTTGAGGGTGAGCAGCAAACATGTCAGTTATATGTCGTTTGATTAACATTAAGATGGGTACCACTGTCAAAGGCTTCACATATACAGATGCTTCACCATCAGCACTGGCATTGTGACCTGTACAGTGCTGGTTTACCTCAGGGGATCAACACCAAAACTAGTTGGAGCAGAACACAGACTCAAAACCAAATGCAAGACATTGATCTTATCAGTTCAACAAACCAATCGACAACATGTAGTGTAGAGGGCAACAACACAGAGGGCTAAAAAGCCAACTCTGCAGATGCAATGGTTAAACCAAAGAGAATTAGAACTAACCAACACTGAGACACCAGCTCCAGGCCCCAACATCAAAGGCTATCCCTACACTAAAAGTATCACCATGGGTAAAACCAGTATCAATGACACGTTGAGGTAAACTGTGTCAAGGTCAAGAGTTGGAGCCTTGCCACACGAAGCAGCAGTTGATTCCAAACAGTCTGGTGACACCAGTGTGGAAAACAGTAGGTCAGTCAGTGGTCTCACCAGGACAGGAATATCAGCAGGACCTGGTGGGAACCCTAAACAAGAAGCAAGGAGAAAGACACACTACTTTTCTAGAAGTTAGCGAGAGAATGAGGCCTGAGGCCAGATATGCTGCATGCTCAAAAATTCTGTCACATTTTTTTTTTTAAATTTAATTACACTCAAATAGTTCTATGAGATATAAAACACTTGGAAGGAGTGAACCAGATCACACAATACAGAGGATACATCGCCTAAATGGGAGGTGGAGCAAGAGACCCCTACAATATTACCACAAAAACCAGAAGAGTACCTGAAGCCGAAGTTTCCCCTGGACTTGTGCTTCATAAAGAACAGTGCTGGAAAGGGATCCCCTTTAAATAACCTCAGCCATTTTGCGAGATGCAGAATCTGGTATTAACATCCTAGACCCTGAACCAGAAGAGCTACTCTGCCTTCAATTTACTACAACTACCTTTAATTGTACAGGGTTAAAACCATGGACAAATTTCACAATTATCCAAAAAAATTAACTTGGGCAGCTGTGGTTGTGCAGCGGATAGGGTTGCTGCCTCACAGCAAGAGGTTTTCTGGTTCGATTCACAGCTGGAGTGCCTTCCGTGCAGTCTACATGTCCTCCCTGCAGTTGCGTGGGTTTCTTCCAAGTGCTCCGGTTTCCTCTCACATCCCAAAGAGATGCTACAGGTGGACTGGCTGATACTGGAACATCTCAACATAAAGCACAACAAAGGTAGCTCTCAAGTGCAAATCAACACTCAACTAAGTCCCTAAAATGTCCTCTGGCTAATGAAACTATCTCACTTGGGAGGGTGGCCTAATGGTTAAGGTGTTTGCCTTACAAACACAAGGTGCGGGGTTTGAGTCTCACAAGGGATAATTGGCTAGGCTTAAAATGGCTCGCAAGGGCAGTTAGCTTAGTACTAATCTATGAACCTATGAACTTTAAGCTTTCCTGTGAGTTTCCTCAACCTGGACTGACCAGGCTACTTTACAACTCCCACTAGAATTGCAGTCTCCGCCTTCATAAATGTAAGAAACACACTTTAGTTAACCAAAAGTGAAAAGGTACTGGCTACAACAACCAATTTTCACTTTAAGCCTCCCTGTGTGTTTTCCCAACCTGACCAGGCTATTTGATCACTGACTCTAGATTAGCAGTCCCAGTCTTCTTTATGTAAAAACACACTTTGGTTATAAAAATACAAACAGTCATTAGACGAGTCCACTAAACTCACAAGCTAAAATGTGTTCAAAAAGTACAAATGCTGGACTACAAACATGAAAGTGCAGAGCTCACTAACTGGGTAGTGCTTGGCCCCTGTAGGAAAAGTACAGTTTTGTACCTACCATAAATGTAGATGTTCGAGGATCCACATTGCTGCAGTCCTAACCATTGGGTAGTCCGCTGTCCAGTCGGCCCGAATACCAAAGTATATGGCTGACGTCGGTCAAGGCGCATTAGACTGATGTCAGGACGTCAGGGTACTAATGCGCATGACCGACGTCATATCCTCAGTCTTTTCTTGCCCCAGATGTCAGAAGACCCTAAAAAGACAAAGCCCAAACCAAAAAACCAAAAAACCCTGCACCAAACATATATACAATATATACAAATGTACAAGAGTATATCCTAACCCACACCACCACCCCTAAACACAGAGGGGAAGGAGGGAGGGTAAATTGGACTGCAGCAATGTGGATCCTCGAACATCTACATTTATGGTAGGTACAAAACTGTACTATGTTCTTCATTCCACATTGCTGCAGTCCTAACCATTGGGTAGAATCCCAAAGCAGAGTTAAGGGAGGCTGGCAAATCATAAGGAAGCAGGAGCTGTCAACATGCCTTGCAAAATAGCTGTGGCAAAACCAGCCCTAGATTTAGAGTAGAGAGGAAGATGGTAATGCTTAGAGAAAGTATGCACTGAACTCCAAGTAGCTGCCTCCAAAATATCCTTAGTTGCCACCCCTTAGAAATGCTGTTGAAGTGGCAGTAGCCCTAGTGGAATGAGGCCTAATCCCAGCTGGAATCTCCTTGCCATGATGGGAATAACAAAATGAAATGCAAAACCCAATCCACTTAGAAATAGTTTGCTTAGACACAGGCTTGCCCTGAGAACTCGAAGCAAAAGAAACAAACAACTGCTGAGACTGCCTGAAATCCTTAGTCCTGCTTAAATAATAACGCAACTGCCTATGTACATCTAAAGTGTGCAAAATCTTTTCCCCCTTATTTTGGGGATCTGCATAGAAAGTAGGCAAATGAATAGCTTGGTTTAAAGCCACACTAGAAACCACCTTAGGCATAAAGGAAGGATTAGTACGTAATGATACCCTATCCTTATGGAAAATCAAAAGGCTCTACTGCCATAAGGGCCTGCAACTCAGAAACCCTTCTTGCAGAAGTAATAGCCAACAAAAAGCAGTCTTCCATGACAAGTATTTCAATTCAGCAGTAGCCGCAGGCTCAAAAGGTTGTAGAGTAAGTTTTTCCAACACAAAATTGAGATCCCAAGCAGGAGTAGGAGCTCTACGTGGGGGGTCTTATATTCTTTGCCCCTCTAAGAAACTGCTTGAACAAAGGATGCGAAAACAATGGTGGGTCACAATCATAGTGAGCTGAAATTGCTGCAGCATGAATCTTAATGGAAGAGAAGGACAAACCTTTGTCCAATAACTCAGTAAGATATTGAAGAGCCACACTCAAATTAGGCTCAGAAATCTCCAAATTCTTTGCTGCACTCCAAAATAAAAATCTCTTCCATTTCTCTGCGTACACTTTCCTTGTACTAGGTCTTCTGGCTTCCATAATCACATTTAAAACTTGTCGAGGAAGTTGAGACCTGCTGTGTTTCAGAACAGAATATGCCAGGCTGTTAGATGAAGAGAGTGAAGCTTGACATTGAGCAGGCGACCGTCCTTCTGAGATAACAGATGTGGAATCAAAGGCAAAGGCCATGGAGGCTTCCTTACCAGACTCCTTAGTAGTGGGTACCAGTGTTGCCGAGGCCAATCTGGAGCTATTAAAATCATCCTTGGCTTGTCTTGTCTGACCTTTAGGAGCACCTTTGGAAGAAGAGGCAGAGGTGGAAAGGCATACACATGAAGATTTTTCCAACTGAAAGAAAGAGCATCCACTTTCCAAGCTGTGTGATGAAACCCTTTGTGCAAAACTTTGGCAGCTGGTGGTTTAGTGGAGAAGCGAACAGATCTATGTCTGGAGTTCCCCATGACACTGTCAATTTCTGAAATACATGAAGATCCAGTTTCCACTCGTGGGGATCCATGATTTGTCTGCTTAACACATCTGCTAAGGAGTTCTGTGCTCGGCAGAAACCTTGCCTGAAGAGTTAGTTGCAAGCTGAGCGCAGTTTCCCATAAAATCATTGCTTGCCTGCATAGAGGATAAGAATGTGTGCCCCCTTGTTTGTTGATGTACCACATGACAGTTGTGTTGTCTGTTAGAATCAACACCTGCCCTGGAAGAAGTAACTCCTTGAAAGCCATTAATGCAAACTGGACTGCTAACATCTCCTTCATGTTGATATGTAGATGCTGAAGTCTGGCAGGCCACTTGTCTTGTATCCACTTTCCATTTAGATGAGCTCCCCAAGCAATGTCCGAGGCATCTGTCATTAAAATCTGACTCGCCTCTGGCCGGGTCACAGAGAGTCCCTTGTTTAGGTGACATTCCTGAGCCCACCACAAAAATTCTTTTTGAATGCAAGGTATTATTTGAATGACAGTGTCCAAATCCTGGCAGTGCTGTGTCCATACATTTTTGAGATACCATTGTAGCTTCCTCATATGCAGTTTGGCATTGGGAAGCACCAGAATACAAGATGCCATGAACCCTAAGGCTTGAAGGACTGTCCTTGCAGTCAGCCCGGACTGAAGAGATAATTGATGGAAGTAACTGGAAAGATTCTTTTGTTTGTCCGGGGTTAAAAAGGCCATCTGGGCTGCTGTATTCAGTCTCACACCCAGAAAGCACATGTCTTGAGAGGGTACTAGACTGGACTTTATTTCGCTCACAGAATACCCTAGGCATCTTAGCACTGCTATGACATATTCCAAATGCTGTAGAAGGTCTTCCTTTTCTTGAGCCAGAATCAGGCAGTCGTCCAAATAAGGATAGATTTGAATTCCTTTTAGCCTGAAGTAAGCTATCACTGGAGCCAGAACCTTTGTGAATACTCTGGGCAGTAGATAAGCCAAAGGGCAATGCAGAGAACTGATAATGAGAATTTCCAGCTCGAAAACGCAGATACTTTCTGCAACTTAGTCTTATAGGCACATGAAGGTAAGCTTCCTTGAGATCTAAAGTTACCATCCAGTGATCTTTGCCCAGCAGAGGTAAAAGCTGTTGTAACGTCAACATTTTGAACTTGGGAATGTCCAGATAAGTGTTGAGGATAGATAAATCCAAAATTGGTCTCCACGTGTTCCCCTTCTTTGGTACTAGGAACAGGCGAGAATAAAATCCTAGGCCCCTTTCTGGTACAGGGACTGGCTGAATGGCCCCTATTTGGAGTAACAGAGAAATCTGCTTGTGAGCCTCTTTCCTTTGTGGAGGAGGAACGTCTGGCATGCCTTTGAAAGGGGGCAAGGTATGGAAATAAAACCTGTAACCGTGGTGAATGATATCCAAAACCCATCTGTCTTGAGTAATTAAATCCCAATTTTCTTTGAAAAGAGACAGTCTTCCCCCCAAAGGAGCTGCCAGACGAGAATGTACTGGCAGCTGAAAAGGCAGGTCATTGGGTCTGTTTACGAAAGGACTGACCCCTGCCCTCACCAGAAGTCTGAGCAGGAGAACTCCTGTTCTAGGCCTAAAAGAACCTTGAGCTCTGCCCCTACCACGTCTAGACCTACCCCTAGACTGGGAATCATAAGCAGGATATGTCCATCCCTTAGTAGGCCAATTTCTGCTAAACCTTGGAGGCTGCACCTGCAAAAAATCTTTAACAGTCTGCATAGATTTAGCCTTGTCCTCCATTTTCTTTAAAACTGCTTCCACAGGCGAACCAAACAAAACATCAGACTGTAAAGGAGCATCCAAAATCCTTGTCTTAACATGCTCAGCTAAATTCTGATCCCTCAACCAAGCGTGCCTCGAAGAACAGAACCAGTGGCAGCCACCCTCGAGGAGGCCTGCACAGCATCAAAACCACACTGCAAAGAATGCTTACCCACTTGTTCAGACACATGAACTAAATCCAGCAACTCTTTACACTCAATACCTTCCGCCAGAGCATCCACCTTAGATTTCAATTGTGAAAGGAGATAATTTTGATATTTTAGCATGTGAAACTGACAATTCAACGCCCTCATGGCTAAAGTGGAAGAAGTATACACTTTCTTTCCCCATCTATCCAAAGCCCTTGCCTCTTTATCAGAGGGAACAGGATTTTTAACAACCGAGGCCTTAACACCCTTAGGCCCCTGAGAAACAATTTCTGGGTCTGCCCTAGGACTCTTAAAAAGATACTTATGGGGTTCAGGCACCCTATAGTACCTATCAGGGTTAACAGGGGCACGAGGCAAAGAATCAGGGTTCAGGGAGGCCTCTGCAAAACATCTTCCACCACATTCAACACAGGAGGTATAGCTAAGGGCCTATGCTGGGGTAAAACCAAGAATTCCCTAAGCCTCTTCCTGGAATCAGAGAAATCTTGGCCTTCCCATTTAAAATGCTCCCTCATGGAATGCAGTGTCTCTGAAAATGAAAAATCCTCAGGAGGAGAAGCTGAAGGAGTGGAATCATCCACATCAGAATCAGAATAATGAGGAAACTCCTGCAAGTCTTCAGCCGAAGACTCAGAAGCCTCTGAACACTGTTCAAAACTCTCAAACTCAGGCTCCACCCTAGGCCTCTTATCAGGAGGGGGCATAGAACCTCTAATCATAGTAATCAAATCCTCTGCCATTTTAAGCATATGTTTCTTAGGTACAGAACCTGAAGTGCTAGGAGAAGCCCCACTGAAGCTAAACTTGGCCTACCTCTCAAAGAAGTCTTGGAAACAGAAGGAGAGGCTCTAACTACCTTAGGAAGAGAGGGAAGAACAGTTACCTGAGAAGCCCCTCAGCCTGGCCTACCTCCTGAGAGGGCACATCCTGTAACAGTAAAGTCTCTGCCTGAGACTCCCCAGAAACTCCTGGCAAAACTTCTGGCTCCACTGAGCCTTCTAAAGAACCGACGTCCGGGACTGCCGGTTCTTCAACCCTAGGCTTTGCTGCTTTGTCCTTGCGCTTTTTGACGAAGCGGGCGCCGGAGCATCCGGCGGCATTTTATAATTACAACGCTTCCCAAACACTAACCTGGCACAGTCTAACCTTCTCTTAATAGTGCGTTTGTTAAATCTAGCACAAGAGCGGCATCCAACCACGCCGTGCTCAGGCCCTAAACAAGGTATACGCAAAGTATGGTAATCCCTATGAGGTATCTGTTTCCCACAAGAGATGCAGTTATTCACTTTTTCTGACATCCGTTAAATACTGAGGCAAGAAAAACCAAAATGTTCTAACGGGTACTTAGCCAACTTTGATTCGGTCTGAAACTCCGACTTCAGAAAATTTCAGAACGCCAACCTGCACTCGCAAAACTGCTTCTGCATCGGACCATGCGGCAAAAAAGACTGAGGATATGACGTCGGTCATGCGCATTAGTACCCTGACGTCCTGACATCAGTCTAATGCGCCTTGACCGACGTCAGCCATATACTTTGGTATTCGGGCCGACTGGACAGCGGACTACCCAATGGTTAGGACTGCAGCAATGTGGAATGAAGAACATCAGCAGAGCCCTGGTAGTATCGATTAAACAATGTTCAGTGCTACCAGCAGTAGCCAATTTACACCACTAGAGGATGATAGCAGCACACAGGAAACACTCAAATGAAGCTTTAGATTTTTTGCAGCAAAATACAAAGACAATAAGGAATGAAAGAGTACAGATTTTCTGTACTTGGGATACTCCAAGAAAATATCAAAAGACAGACTGGTAAAAAGTAAAAAAAACATCTACAGAATCTAAGGATACGGATTTCACTACCCAATACCCGACTTAACTTGAGTGTTGCAAAAAGTGTCACAAACACTACCAACTACACTAACAGCCAGATGCACACCAAGCCTCCCCGCAAAGGGCATCCTACAGTGTCACATCTCAAGAATTAATCATACATAACTTCACAAACAAACAAGTTCGGGGGGGGGGGGGGCAACTGCACTACATTTTATCTGGTTTTGTCATAATGGATGGATAGAATACAAAGCTACATATGATCGGGACAGAAGATGGGGTGAAAAACCCCAGTTGATACACTTTGAACTGTAGCAGTCAGAAGGCTGCCACAGCTTTTGACGGCACATCCAATTGCTTGCTTTTGTTAAATAGAAAATTAAAATGAACACTTTCTGCGAGTATATATAAACCTATTTCTGTGCTCTTTGGTCACACTCAAAAACATTATGCAGCCCTTTCTTTACATCATTCTGATCTCTGGGGTAAAGTTATAACATAGATCCACATTTATAAATATCTGCATAAACCCTTGACCCCTTCTTGAGTACCACTGTAGGTCCTACTCATATGAGGCATGCCAATAAAACAGCTAGGTGACTAACCTTGACATAAAAACTTCAAAAGCCAAAAAAACAAAAATGCCAAGCTAAAATATGCAGTCTCCCAGCAGACTATTTCTGAAGCACCATAAAACTATAACACTTCCCAAAACATCATACTCCTAAAAAAATAATTCTCAAAATCTGCAAATTTATATCACACCCAGAAACACTCTCATGCATCTCTGTGTCCTCTTAAATTATCTCCCCTCCATTCTAACCAGGTACATCAGAATAAGCATTTTAGAAACTTGCATTTGTCACCAAGAATTTCCTAGCCTTTTCTAATAGATGTCAACCTACATAATCCTTCAGGTTCCCTGTATATCCACACTACATCTCAGTGCACTATCTCAGTGAAGTATACATGCATGTTGCACTCTCTCTCAACTTTATATAATTACTGTCCTACATATTTCTCACATCTTTTTATAATGCTCCTACCTGGATTAAATAATGCTTATTTTCCTTTTACAAGATAAAATCAAGACATTACTAATAGCAAACAGCTTTCACATACTGCAACAAATCAACACAAATATACATAACTAATGGGAGGTCCCTTCCATTTCTTCATAATAACCTTTCTGGATAAGAGCAGAATCAGAACCAGTTTCAGAGATGCTCAACAAACTACAATCATGGTAAGAAGTTCACACCCTGGGCCAAATAGAAAAATGGCTCTACTTAGCATTGTATGCTCACTTTGAATTGGGATGCCGGGAAGAAGAAGAATGGAAACAATCTTCTCTGAAAACGACAGACTGTTGGCAACTAGAGGAGCTAAGTGTTCCTTTAAGCCTTTTCACAGTATGCATGGATATATATCATATAAAAGATTTCACATAAGATGTTTATAAAAGTCTAATTTTACAGTGCCAAACAATGTGCAGCCACATGCCTCTCACTACCCTATCACAGTGCCAACAAATACCAGATACATGAGAAAAGATATGTGGCTATAAAACAAAGGTTACATTACTTACTGTAATGACAGCTCTGAAGGAGTGGGGTCATCTTCAACAATTTTAGGACTAGAGACATACATTATGACCACATGCCATTACCAGGTTTCCTCAGCTGCTGCATCCTTCCCATCTACCCCAAAATGCACCAGGCTACCTCCCTTCTCTAATATGATGCAACTGTGCTGAGGTTAGGCAGAGACAAACAACAGAAAAAACATAACAGCATGGCGGGGAATGATGTAATGGGCGATTATTATAGACAGCATCACCCCCACAGATCTGTCATTATATCTGGTATGACTGGTTTCATCGTCAGTAATCTCAAGGAATGCATCGTAAGCTCTTCCAGATGGGAGGCCCTGGGCCAAAATATACCACAGCTAAGTGGCACAATGCCTTGGACCCGAAGAATAAATCCAGTGTACAGTGCCTAGCGAAGGTGCTCAAGGTGGTCCAAGCAGCTGCTGGATAAATATCATCCACGGAGGCATTCAAAGAAAGCTTAGGTCATCAGGCTACTGTTGCCACAAAACATGAACAAAACAGATGCAGAGAGAAAGCCACATGAAAAGGATAACTTAGGGAACGTTCTCATCCAATCATTAATTGCATCAGAAAACTGATGGTTTTCCTGAAAGATCTGGTCACCTCCACCGCTACTACCTACAAACAGTGTAAAGGATTCTTCCCATAGCAGACAGAACAGATTACAGTGGTTCAGGCGCATGTGCAGGAAAACAGATGTTTAAGATCTGGTGAAGATTTTGGGAGACAGAAGAAATGAAGACATCAAGCAAAGAGAGAGATCGAATGACTGCGTGAGAGAAGAGCTGTGACAATCAGAAATGAATGCTGACAGCAGAAGAGTGGCACTGAAATCAAGGGCAGTACCGACAGGTGATCCAACACCCTGACATCACATACCAAATAGGAAAAATGTGGTTAATAACGACAACGATGATGAAGCTGATGAAAAATACGTTCTGTACAGGACTGACAGGTAAAAACCACACAAAATATACTGAGGTTGGGCCTTGTTCTCTGCCATGGCAACTAATAGGAGAAACTTTTCTACTTTGCTATACAAGATTCCCTTCTGCTGGGTTTCCAAAAAACTGAAAAGTCCTTTCCTAGACTCCCTCATAACTTCTAGCATGTACTCAGAAAACATGACCCTAGAAGGGATGAGTACCAGATCATCCAGAATGTCAGCCAACAACTTTAGTGTAATTTGGGGTATTCTGAATCAAGAGGTCCTCAATCACAGGCAAAAGAACCAGGTCTCTTACCAGAAACTGCAGAACAGAGAACCAATGCTGCCTGAACTAACAAGGTGCCATCAGCATTTTAAACCAACCTTCCCTTATCTTCTGTGATACTCTGGGGATAACGGGCATTGGAAGGAAAACATATATGGAAACAGACATGCCCAGGTTATGGAGAAGGCATCCATTGCCAAAGCCTCTCATGTTGTCATCCTATTCCAGAGAAACACAAATATCTACCTGTGACACACCCCCACTTACAGATCATGTCCAAGAACATATCCTCCTTCAAAGTCCATTCACTAGTTGTTGCTTGTGTTCTCTCAGCTGGTCTACAAATGTTTTCTCCTGGAGGTGGAAATGTACAGTGCCACACGGGACAGATAAAACTCTTGGGCTACCTCCCATGCCTGCACTGATGGTCTGCACAGTAGGTAAGTGTGCGTGCCCCCCCCCCTCCCTTTTGCTTGTTGATATATCACATCCACCTTTAGACCTGCAACATACTCTGCTACCAGAAAGGCTTGAAGGCTTTGATATCTGGAATTAATGACAATTTCTTGGTGTGTTATGTTCCTTTTGGAATGTCCTGTCCCAAGTCCCTCACAGATCACCGCCTCCCCCATGGGCTCACCAAGCCAGACCTGAGGAGTCCATTGTAAGAGAGAATCTGAGGACCTGGGTTCAGCTTAAAGGGTATTGGTAAACCTACTTTATCCACAATGGGAGTTCTTGATGCAGCTTAACAGCAGGACTGGGTACTGTAAAACTGCCTCTACTGGCACCGCCTGTTTTCTGGGTACCAGCATATTTTCCCGATATGAAGTCTTACTAGGCGTACCACCAACATGCAAAATGTCACATATCCTAAAACTCTAAGAAAACTCTGGCAGGGATCAGATTTCAGTTGGTGATCTTTCTGAAATGCTGCAATAGACAAAGGATCTAGCCCTCTGGGAGAACTGATTTCTGCCTCAATGTTCTCCTACAAATACAAATCACCTCGAGGTGAAAGGTGAGACTCAGGAAGATTTAAAGATAGTGCCAGGGACTGGAAAAAGTTCAGATATGGATAAATGTGAATGCTCTGCTCTGCAAAAAAGCAATTCCTGGAACCAGGCACTCTGGTGTATCTACTACACCCAGAATTTTTACAAGGGGAATATGGGTGAGCTTTGCAGAGTCATAGCTACTCCGTCTTACCTTCATAACACTGAGATCATTCAAGCTTTCTCCTTTGGTCATTCTACAGATGCCCTTCTTTCCCTTTTGTGATTTAGTCTTCTGCTCGGGGTAGAAAATTAGCCTTTTTTAGGATAAGTTCCCAAATATTTTAAAAGCTGGGGAATGAAAAAGATCTTTGACTGCACATTTCCCCTTTCCATGCAGTTTCTTAAATACTTTCACTGCTTAAGGTGGACAAAGAGAAGCGCCTTATCTGGTACTTCAAGCAGTGCCACTGTCACCTGCTCTGGAAAGGATAAGTCCTGAGCCAGGCAAGTCTCATAACTGACCGCACAGCAATTGCCCTGCAGTGTGCCATCAACTGCATTATACCCACACATTTAATGGACAGTCTGTCAACCTGGGCACAGAGGCTGCATAATTCCAGCACCTCTATTTTCTGGTTGTTGTTCTCCATTCCCTCTACCTTCTATATCAAGTGGCCAAGGAGGGATTTTTGGAAATTTAACATCCAAGACTGGCAACTGAGGGTCCTAACAGCCAGGGTTGTCAAGGTGTAGGTCTTTTCCCCCAAAATGTAAAAGTATTCTTCTCTCCTTTTTACTGGGATGCAACCACATTTCATTTTATCAATTGTTTGAATCTATGGACACTAATGCTGACCAGGGCCCGTGAACTCTGGTTTCCTCAAAATAAAGGGCTAAAAGAGGCTGCAAAGAGGCACTGTAAAATGCATCGTTCAATACGTCTACAACTGGAGGAATGGTCAGATGATTTGGTACTGGTAGGCCCAGAACATTCCTGTTGCTGAGAGAACTCTCTTGCTTACCCTTTATAAGACTAGACTGAGACCGTTAAGTACCATCTCCAAATGAGCCATCCACTGCTGGAGAGGCCAGAACAGGATGTGCTCAGTTCCTGACTGGACGTACAACAAGGGAGATACTTGGTTAGCGACAATCTTGCACCACCCAACCAGAGGTCTCAGAGTCCCCCGTGTGCAGAAAGCTCCCTTCTTTTAGCAGAGGATACCTCTGACAGTGTGTATTTTTCAAAGGTTAGTTACCTGTTTTTTTAGAAAACCCATGGAATCGTCAGGAAACTTGAAAAGATCTTATAAGAGAGCTTGGATGAGGGAGGCACATGCAGCCCATGCTGACACAAATCAGGCACAATAACTACTTAGGCTTAGGGTTGTTGAGCCTATGCTTGGGAATGCACTCTGCCCTACAGACGATGTGTGGGCAGATACCAGAGACCTCAATCCAATATCCTTCTGTCTTCCCCAGGACAAATAGCATGGGGATGTTGCTCACCCCTTCCCCAATAATAATGATTTAGATCTTGAGGTCTACTTAAAAAGTCTCAGGACAATGTGACAGCATGGAGGTTTCAGCAAGGGCATGCTAGCAGTAGACTATGTGACAGCTAAGGGGTCACTCTGAGGTCACAGCAGTGTCAGATACCAGACAGGAGCTGCAAAGGTTCCTCACTAACAGAAGTATCTTTTAAGTCAGAGAGAGATGCTGTCAGAATCCAGTGTAATGTTGTCAGACTGCCCAGTTTTCTTCTTCAGGTGTTTTTCCAAAGCCTTTTATTCCATCTGGGTAAAGTCAGAGGAGCAGCTGGCACACAACATGCTAAAGTCAGAGAAGTAGCTGGCACACAACATGGTAAACTGGGATTAGACATGTCTGCTTCAGCAGCGAGCATTCCTGGAGAGAGATTCTGCCCTGTGTTTTATGGTCATTTTATTACAAAAAGCACACTGGGATCAACTGGGTTTGTCATGCTCTGGACCTATGCAGCAAAAAAAAAACAAAAAAAAAAAACCCTGCAAAAATTTATATCCACATATAGCGATAACTGACTTGCACCAGGTATCTAGAATCACCAACATTAGAAACAGAGCAGCAGCAACAAAAGTAAACAAAAATAAGTACCCTACTGTGAAACAATCTTAAAGTAGGCTGACCCAGATGGGCTGGTGACACAACTAAGCATTGTAGCTACTCAAATAAACTGAGGCAGTAAAGCTCTAAAAATTATACCAGCCAGCAACGTCCCTTTATACCACTGACATCCATTATGGGTGGGGGTCCCACCAGGCCTAGAAAAAAAGGTACGGAGCTCTACAAGTCAGGCCAGCTATCAGGTTTCTGCATGAATCAGTACTGCAGCGGTGAATTGTAAAGAACATCCAATGGTTTGCCCAGTAGATAAGATAAGAAGAGGAAGCCAGACCTGCCAGGGTCCATAAATGGTCAAGAAGATGGTAATGGCCTTGTAATGACTCACCCCAGGGATATACATCAGAGGAAATTGGTGGATACAGAAGAGCTAAAAATGCCACATATTAGGCATGGGATCACTTCTGATGTACCAGCTCACAGGATGAGGGGGGAATTCTCTGTATGTAACACTGAATAAGAATGTGAACAGCCCCCCCCCCCCCCCCCATGCAGGGCATTCTCTTAACCACACAAACCAAAGACCTAAGGGACCATTTGTGCTGCATTAGCAGGCATCTGTTCAGTATGTTTGCCAGCAAACTGGAGTCTCATACAATGCTGACTGGCAAATGAAAGTGGACAGGATCCAGAGCCCATTCCCAAACTCAGTCTCCTAAGAAAGAGGACAAAAATATGTTTTTCATTGTCTGTTAAAGCACTTGAAAGACATGCTGTTTACACAGAGGAAGCAATTCTTGGAAGATCTGCAAGGAAAGAAATGGTGTCTTCTCCAGTTTGCTAATGTGATGAGAAAGCTACTTTGACACAACACTTCTTGGACTGCCTGACACTACAATGACCCCCTCCCCTCCACTATGGCATATGCACCTGTGGAGTCTATCAGTTGAAATGACTGTCCAAAGGAAAGGCTGGTACTCTCCAACCAACATTGCCTGCATATTCCAGATATGTATATCCCCTGCTCCAGCAAATCTACTACCTACAACCACTGGACCCTGGAGGTTTCACTATAAAAACTCATAGGAGGCCCAAAACTTGACACTGGAAAGCCGACACAGCAAAAGAGTGGAGATCAATATTTGAACCAGTCTGTGGGTAACTTGGCTTTGCAGGTTCAAAAGTATCCAAACTATTAGCCTGTCAACATTAAACAAAAATTGTAAGTGGCACAACAGCTAACAGACATGCCTTTGGTGCAGAAGGCTGTGAGCTCTAATCCCACACCAGGCTGATTGACTACTGACACTACAGTGCTGCATAAGGGGTGCTCCACTCCTGAGTGTGCAGTCCTTTGCAGATGTTAAACCAATGTCCCAGTTCAGGTGGATGTAAAATAAATCTCACAGCTCTTATCAAAAAGAACAGGGGGAAGTTCCCTGATCCCCTAGCCAAATTTTCCACTGGTAGTATAAATACCACCTCAGGTCTCTCTGGAAGGGAGGCTACTAGCCTAGTGGAACTAAATTGGTCAACAAATGCATAAAAGTCAAATATATAAAACAATGACTGCAAATGGGGCTTGGGCACATTTAGAGTGGTTAAGTCCACTGGTAGGACATCCTGCATTAAAACATGACAGATGCAAATTTACTTTTAGCTATAATTTTATAACAGGTGAAAGTAACTATTAATTGATTATATTTTTTAATTAAACATACATTATTATACAAGATAATTTTCTCAATTTTAAAACACCTAATAATGAACTAAATATGGAGATAAACTGAAGTATTTAAATTGCTTAAATGTTTTAATTGTGAAAATATACTTGGTTGCTGTGTGTATATGTAGATACGTGTTTTTTGAAGGCATTTTTGTCAAGGATCTAGAAGTCGTCCGATAATAAACGTGAGCTTGCTGCCACATTTTTGTAGTCATGTGTTTGTAACATGGCTTCTAGCAGCAGCTCTTTTTCACAATTCAGACACTCAAGGATGTTGACACACAGATTCCAATCAACAATGCAGGCTGATGAATTCCTTGATGGTGTGAGTACTTCAGAAATGAAAATGGTTCCATCTGTCAAGTCTGTTAAGAGACAAAGATGAATTGTTCTCCTAGTACTGAGGTGAATGAAACCATCGAAGAATGTGGAACTGTTTCAGTCTTAGCCTATGCTCATTCAAGGCAGACTGCAAGAAGTCTGAAAAATGAATGGTTCCAGAAACAAGTGCTTACTACACTTGCGCCACTTTAAAAACAAGTTCATGGAATTGGACATTTCACCACGGGGTAGGGGGGTGACAGCCTTTAAAAATCCAAATGCTCCGTTTAATAAGGATGATGAAAAAAAGAAGTGTTTTGCTGATAGGTGGATTAGCTTTGTCCATTGCTGTACTAGGACATGGGTACAAATTTTACTAGAGAGAAATATGACTAAGCAGAAGGAATTGGAGGTGAAAATTAAAGAAATGCATGGCCAACTTAACACAATTCTCACTTTAAACAACTAATAAAATATACAGACTATAAACTTAAAAAGGTGGAGCAGGGACTAATTGAGCACCAAAAGAAGCTGTGTAGAAATATTAATGATTAAAACTCTGAAAAAGTGCTTCTATGGAAATGCAAGTGGGTTTCCACCTAAGAGAATCAATGTAAGAGAGCATGCTCAAAGGAAGCCAGTATCACAGTAAAACCAAGACGTACTGATGGCATGATGATAGTTTAGCATCTGAGCCACTTGTGAATAATGTCAGTGATGGGGGAAATATAAAATCCCAAAAGATGATAATCAAGATTTTATTCTGGGGAGAAATCAGAAGAGAGAGTTTTACAACAGCAGTGGAAAACAACTGGTATTCATGAAACGCAGAATAAAGTCCGTTCATTTTATCATAATGAGAATATTTTGTTACCAAATTTCCACAATATGACTGATATTAAGGGAAATCATCATAAAGGGTTTAATATTTCTGGACTTTCTCAGTCGTGGTAAAATCGACTGCTGGTTTGGTTTGAATTTTGTTCCAAATGTTCTTCCTAGACTTTACCAAATTAAAAGTGATTTAAATCTACACAGGAAGCTAAACAAAGAAAGGAAAACACACTAAATGTTCACCTGATATTGACTCTTACTTCTGAGCCATCAAGTGTGGATGAATTTTTCTTTGCCCGATGTTTACTTGCCAAATGTAACCACAGGCAATCTTTGCTCCTCCTCCTGTAGAATTCTACTTCGCCTGACTCAACTTATCAAAACTAAGACTACATATAAAAAATGATAAAGGTGCCACACTTGACTGGATTACAGTTTCTGACCTGGGAAAATATGTCACTTCTGGTATCAATCTGCGCTCCCCAAGTGACCATTTTCCTGCATACAAACAAAGGGCTAGCATTCTTCAGCCTAATACCCATCCACCTAGAACCTCATTAAATTCAAAGAATCATTCAACAATATTGTAATGTCCTTCAAGTACTGGTCTACACTAAAAACTTTCCCAATAGATAAGACTGTCTGGACATCCTAAATAGACTTCCCCCAGTACAAAAAAAAACAAAAGTACAAGCAACTCACTCTCCCTGGCTCTCTACCTTAACTAAATCTGCTATGCTTGCCAGAAACAAGGCTTTCAGTGGCAAAGCCATTAAAAAAAAAAAAAAAAATACTGGAATTTGATTTGCATCAGTAAAGACTTGTCTGGGGGCCCAGAAGGGAAAATATAACAAAGGAGGGTAGATTTGAAGAAATTTATGAAAATATTTGCTAGGCTAGACAGAATTTACATTTGACAGAAACGTGGATTTCATTGAAAGTTTTGATTCGCACCCAATAACCATTTCAGATCATGCGCCAATAATAACTGAAAGATGCATGCTAATGAAATAAAAATGAGACACTGGTGCTTTCCTATCTGTTGAAAAGTGAGGAATGTAAAGAATGAGTAGTGGAAATTTGGGAATTATTAAAGATTTATTTAACATTTGTTGACTAGGAAAGTCTGACAAGGACAGTGCCTATTTCCAGTGGAGGCCCGGGGAGAAACTCTCCAGATGCATGTCTCTGAATAGAAATTTCTTCCGAAAATACAGCTAGGGAGTGGGATAAAATTAAAGTGTAAAAATAGGTTGGAAAAATATATTTTTATATATATATATATATATATATATATATATATATAGACAGAAAGAGAGAGAGAGAGAAAACACGCAGCAAGAATTATTTAGATGGACTGACAAATGTTAAAGTACTGCAGAATAGGGGGAAATCTCACAGAACAAGAGAAGCAATTGCAGAATGCTAAACAGAAAATAAGGGCTTATCTCGATAATATGCAGGAGTTTAGAAATATTACTTTTAAGCAACTGTTTTTTGATAACTCCAGTGCACAAAAACTTTTAGCACAATGACTCAGGCAACACAAAGAAGAAAGGGTTGTCGCCAAGCTTAGGGGGTCTACAACAAGGAAGATAACAAGAGAGCCTTTAAAAGTACTAGAAATATTTCAGACATTTTATGAAAGACTGCACAAGGCAGATAAATATGGAAATCAAGAAAAGGTACAAATGGAAATGTTTAAGGAAGAATTAAATATGTCAAGGCTAGAGGTAGAGCAGGCTCAATTAATAACAGGATAGGAGGAGAGGAGATAAAAATGGTGATGTATAACCGATCCCTATTCCTGTGGAAGTATGGAAGCTAAGGGGAAAAAACTGATAAAGATCTGGAAGGTTTTGTTTAACAGTATTTTTAGAGGAGGAGAAGCATCAATGTCCTGGAAGAAAGTGGTGGTGGCTTTCACACCTAAAGAAGGCAAAGACCCATCAGATCCACTTCATACAGGCCCATTTCAATCCTAAACCATGATTTTAAAGTGTTTACGTCTACAATTGCTGAAAGAATGGCAAAAGTTATGCCACAATTGATAAATATGGATGAATGTGGTTTTGTGGAGGGGAGGCACACATTTGACAACATAAGCAGGACATTGATGATCGAGAGGGAAGCAGAATATAAGAAAATACTGTTGTTGTTAGTGGGTCTTGATGCAGAGAAAGGATTTGACGGAGTAAACTGGGAGTTTATGAGCAGGGCAATGTAAGCATTTGCATTCCTTAATAAAATTATAACTGATTAGAAGGATATTGGAGGAATCTGAGGTGAAAATTAAAGTGGGTAGGTTCCTCTCTGACAATTTCTGTTTGAGCCAAGGAACCAGGCAGAGGTGTTCTCTTTCCCCTTTTTACTTGTACTATACTTGGAAGCATCGGCAAAGAAAATAAGGGGCTCAGAAATTCAAGGATATAACTGGTACGGTAGTCAAGAAAAGCTGGCTCTACTTGCAGATGATATTATTTTATACCTCATAAAACCAGAAAAGGACAATTCAGTGCTGTGGAACATTCTGAAGCAGTTTCAGATCTTTTCGGGGTACAAAATCAATGAAGCTAAAACAAAGGCAACACCTGTATATTATGTACCCACACAAAAATTGGTTTGGCAATATCTATAATTATGGTGACATGATAAAAATGAAGTACTTAAGAGTATGGATTAAAAATGATTCTGGTGCAGTAACTAAGGATATGTGGGAAGAGACTAAAACAAAAGATAATACAAAAACTGACAAATTGGAAGCCCTGTTATATGGATATGGATAGCAAGATGTGAGCAGTTATAATATTTTTAGTCCCTTTAGGTTTATACACAGGTCAAACTTATTTTTTATCAACCAGAGAAGTTGTGGATAGCAATTAATAACGAGTTGAAGGGTTTTAGCTGGGAGGGGAACACAGCAAGAGTCATGTTGGATAAGCGGATTCTTCCAATAGAACAAGGTGGTTTGGGATTACCCAGCTTGAAGGGCTATTTCAGAACTACATAGTTAAGATTCCTACACACAGCACAAGCAGATGAAACAGGGGAAACTCAAGAAACAAGGAGAGATTGGGATTTTGGATGGAGATCCGGACAACAATAACCACATAGACTATTACATTCAAAGGTGTGTACTAGGCTAATGGTCCTGGATCCTTTACATGCCTAGCCCATAGAAGTGCCCTGGCATCGTGCCACCCAACATTAGTTCCCAGTCCCTCTATCAAGTAGAGACACTGGAGTGATCCCCGGGGTGAACTTTATATGACCCTTGCACTCGTCAAGATTGCTCTTGAACAGGGATAGTGAGGTGCTCGACTTGACATGTATGGGAAGTCTATTCCAGAGCATGGGCAGTCTCTGGGTGAGAAACCTGTCCCTCCAGCATGTTCTGTTGATTGTGGTAATGAGGTTGAGGTCTCTGGAGCATGTGGTGCCTCCAAGTAGGTGATATGAGACAGAGAATAGCTGAAATTGTTTGAGTCTGTCCATGTAGGACATGTGTTTAATGCCTAGGATCCACTTCATGAGGTACTTCTGTGGCCTCTCCAGCTTCTGCAGGTGTCTAATGAGGTTCATGCCAAATGGGGCATTATACTCTATGACTGGTCTAATGATGGAAGAGTAGAGAGAGACAATGATCTCTTTCTTCCTGGATGTAAAACCCTTGGTAACGAGATGTGCCACATATTAGGACTTTCTGACCACAGTGGCAATGTGGTGGTCGAAGGAGAGGTTGTTGTCAATCTGCATCCCTAGATCTCTTTTAACGCCTTCAGTATTCAGTGGGCTCCCATCTATGTGGTAATTAGTGGGAACTGAGTTTTTACCAAAGGGGATAAATAGAAGTTATGTCCTTACCATAACGTTCCATGTGGAGTGTTCATCTCGCCTTTGTTCTTACACATGGGTTCGGAGCCGATCCTCGGCTCCGTGTCGGCCGCTTGCAAGCTCTGCATCGAGAAGAAGCTCGAGATCACCTAATACCCACAATCCCCCTCTGCCTTTACCTCAGATCTAGTTTGCAAACAAACCAGCAGCCATAGAGAGCACACTCATACCAAAATTTACACAATCAAGAAATGCTCTATATATATATATATATATATATATATATATATATATATATATACACACACACATGTGCATCATAATAATACAACCACTGCAAAAAGCAGAAGGAGAATACTCCAGACCAGGCACCAAATAGAACGTTCTTCCTGAGGGTGGGAGGGTGGGAATGTAAGAACAAAGGCGAGATGAACACTCCACATGGAACGTTATGGTAAGGACATAACTTCTATATGTGAGAGTGTTCAATCTCGCCGTTTGTTCTTACACATGGGTAGCGTCCCTAGCTCCATAATCCTGAGGAACTCACGGGAGGACGTTCTTGAGCACAGTGGAACCAAAGGTTGCCCTATCCCTAGAAACCCTGTCCACTTTGTAATGAGAGATAAATGTATGCGGTTTAGCCCAAGTAGCAGCTGCACAAATCGTGTCTAATGGTAGGCGAGCTGCGTGAGCCAAGGATGTAGACACTGATCTTGTAGAATGTCCCTTAGGTTTGACAGATAAGGTTTGATTTGAAGAATCATAAACGATATGATACAATCAGTTAGCCATATGATAAGGGTTCGCTTAGTAACCGCTACACCTTTCCTGCTGTCAGCAAAAGCTACAAATAGTTGATCAGATTTCCTGTGATCCTTTGTTCTTTCCAAATAAAACCTGAGTTGTCTATGGACATCCAATTTGTGTAACATATACTCTAACTTATTAGTGTGATTTTTGAAAAAGGTGGGTAATTCAATGGACTGATTAATGTTATTGGTAGAGCAAACTTTGGGGAGAAAGGATGGATTAGTGCGAAGAGATACTCTGTCAGAATGGAAAATCAAATAAGGATGCTTAATAGAAAGAGCCTGAAGCTCAGACACTCGTCTAGCGGATGTAATGGCTACCAAGAAGAGGGTCTTCCACGATAAAAACTTCAATGGGCAAACGGAGGCTGGCTCAAAAGGGGGCAACATCAATTTAAAAAGTAAGAGGTTCAGATTCCAAGGTGATGTAGGAGTTCTAACTGGTGGTCTAATATGAAAGGATCCTTTTAAAAAGGCCTTACACAGTCTATAAGCCATAATAGGTGCTCCACATTCTTCTACATGAAAGTTGGAAATGGCAGCCAATTGTAAGTGGCAGGAGAAGCTCCTTGATGGAATAACTCTGTTAAAAACTCCAGGATCTTGTTTAACGGAGCTATAACCGGGTCCAAATGATGTGAATTCGCCCAGAAGACGAAACGCTTCCATTTACTGGTGTAGGTCTTTGTAGTGGAAGCTTTATGAGAAGCCACTAATATATTCTGAACTGCCGGTGTAAGAGAATCAGACCTGGCTAAAAGGAAGGAGCAGCCAAGCTGCTAGATGGAGTGATTCGAGAGATGGGTGAGGAACTCCTGACGAGTGAGTCAGTAGATCTGGCTCTGGGTCCAGAAACCAAGGTCCCCGAATGCGGTGTTGCAATAGAAAGGGAAACCAAATCTGACGAGGCCAGAACGGGCAATGAGGATTATCGTCCTCTGAAGGTTGTTGGCTTTCTGCAGAAACTTTGCAATAAGAGGAAAGGGAGGAAAAGCGTACAGGAGACCCGGGGACCAATCGTGCACCAGCGCGTCCCTGGGGACTTCCCCTGGAGGGGGTAATAGGGCAAAGTAGCTCCTGCATTTGGCGTTCATTGGAGACGCAAAGAGGTCGCAGGAAGGCTGGCCCCACTTGCGAAAAATCGTCTTCGCAATTGACTGTTTGAGGGACCACTCGTGAGGCAACAGGATTGCTCTGCTCAGCCTGTCGGCTATGACGCTGGATGACCCCGGGATGTGCGTTGCGATCAGAAAGCGACCCGTGGACTCCGCCCATTGCCAAATTCTCATGGCCTCTCTGCATAGCTGATAAGACCTGGTTCCCCCTTGCTTGTTTATGTACCAGACTACAGACATGTTGTCTGTCTGAACTGCAATTGTCCCTAGAGGAAGAAGGTGAGCAAAGTGTTGCAACGCTAGAAACACTGCCCTCAACTCCAGAACATTGATGTGCAGATTGTACTCCAAATTGGTCCATTCGCCTTGGACTGTCTGTCCCTGAAAGATGCCCCCCCACCCTATCAGGGAAGCGTCCGTGGTTACCGTAGCTGTCGGCGTGGGTAGCACAAATGGTCTTCCACTGGAAAGGTTGCAAGTCTGAAGCCACCAGGTTAGGTGTGATTTGCATGTGTTTGTTATCAGAATTTCGTGTGTCAGAGGTAGCTGTTGGAACGACCATTGTGCAAACAGTAGCCATTGTAGAACTCTCATGTGCAGTCTTCCCAATGGTATCGCAATGAGGGAAGCTGCCATGAGACCCAAGACTTTCAGAACTAGCTTTGCTGGGGATTTTTTGGATGATAGAATGAGAAAAATGTGGCTTTGTAGTGAGGCTATCCTTTCTGGAGGGAGCCTTAGACTTAAATGATGCGTATCTAATTCCGCTCCTATGAATAAGATATGCTGTGATGGCTGTAGTAAAGATTTTTCGAAATTTACGGAAATTCCGATGTGAATACAAAGTTGTAGGGTGTATTCCCTGGCCTGTATCAGTTGACGCCGGGTGGTGGCAGAAAGAAGCCAGTCGTCCAGATACGGAAACACCTGGAATCCTAGGCATCTCAGATGAGACGCTACCACTGCCATGCATTTGGTGAAAACCCTGGGGGCTGAGGTCAGACCAAAGGGCAGGGCTCGAAACTGATAGTGACTGGCTCCCAGCCGGAAGCGCAAATGATCCCTGGACGCCCTGGCCATTTTGATGTGGTAGTATGCGTCCTTCAGATCTATTGAGCACATCCAGTCGTCCTTCTGTAAGAATGGAAGGATCGATTGAAGCGTGACCATTCGGAACTTTTCTTTCTTGACAAAGGTGTTGAGGTTGCTTAGGTCCAGAATCGGCCTCCAGTCCCCTGTCTTCTTTGGAACTAAAAAGAACCTTGAGTAAGTTCCGAATCCTATTTGGTCCGCTGGGACTGGTTGGATGACTCTTTTTCTAGCAGCTTTGAAATTTCTATAGCTGCTGGGTCTCGCAGATGGGGCGGCACATCTGGGAGTCTTTTCTTTGGAATGGGAGTGGATAGAAAGGGTATTCTGTAACCTCTGGTAACCACGCTTTTTACCCAGTTGTCTGTAGTAAGATTCTGCCAGGCCTGAGGGTATAAAGCTAAGCGACCCCCGACTGCCTCCAGAGTAGGACAGTCGGGCCTCCTCTCAGGAGTGCTGGAAGGGTTTTCCAGGGGTTGTATCCCTGTCACCCTGGTTTTGCGGACCCCCTCTGCCGCCAGGGCGGCGTCTTCCACCTCTGCCCCCTCCTCTGCCTCTAGAAGGGGCATCACCCTGTGTGCCTGGGAAAGATCCTTGGGGTTTTCGAAACCACATTTTTCCGAGGAAGAGGGGGCACCCTCCAGGGGTGGCTGAGACACCGGTGCTCGACGCTTGGATGTGGCCGTTGGTGCAGAGGAAGATAACGGTCCTTTATGGGGAGGAGAGGCTGCTTCTACTGATGTGGTTGTCTGGGTAGACAACACCTTCCTCATGAGATCGAAGGCCCCCGGGTCCCGAGTCGAGGTATCTCCCGGTTCCGAAGAAATGGGAAGAATCCCCGAAACAGGCACCGAAGGCATCGACCCCGAGGACGGAGCCGAATCGATCCGAGCCGAGGAGGAAGAGTCGGAACCGAAACATTGGTTCGACTCTCGGCCCCGGAACCAAGGATGGATCTTCGACCCCGAGACTCTGGTACCGGATCCGACGGAGTCGAGGTGAACGGAGCCGACCGAGAAAAGGACGGTTCTGGCACCGAGGGCTCCACAATCAGCAGATCAACCTCTTCTGGCTCCAAAGACTGGACAGGTCTCGGAGGAGGAATGGATGGAGATAATGGAAGGCCTTCAAGTTTCGACACCAACTGGGTGGAAACCGAAATAAGCTTGGACAAGGCCGTATGTTCCAATAATTTCTGCACCACATGGTCTACATCGATGTCGGAGAGGGGCTTGGAAGAACGGGTCGAAGGAATCGAAGACGGAGCCGACCTCAACAGTGTCGGGGGAGAGAGCTCCATCACCGGTTCCAAGACTCGAGGCTCGGAAACTGACAACAGTTGAACACTCGGCCCCGAAGTCTGTGGAACCGGTGATCTAACTTTTGCTGAAGAGCTCGGAGCCGATGACTTGGGCTCCGACGTCTTCGATTCCTTCGAGGATTTGGATGCCTGGTCAGAAGCATCCAGAGCCTCTTGAAAGGAAGGTTTTAACAAACCTCTAGCCATTAGTTTCCTGCGCCTATCTGTCATGACCCTCCCACTGAAAGAATGACAAATAGAGCAGTCTTCTTGCAGATGGAGAGGGCCAAGACAGTAGACGCAGGAACTATGATTGTCAGTTACTGACATCTTTTGCCCACATTGGCAACGCTTAAACCCCGATTTAGCCTTTTCAGACATGTCACTAATAAAAGGAAAAAAGTCAAATCCAGTAAAGTAGTCAAGTCCGGTAAAAATGTCGAATCCAGTAATATGGTCAATCCGGTTGTCAAGTCAAGTAAGGGGTGGTAGGCCCCGAAGATAACTCTAACTAAGTTTAAATAAACTTAACGGTACCGAGTATCCCTGAACCTTACCACACACACACAAAATATCACTAAACAACTTTTTGCAATAACAGTACCAAGAAAAAAACAAGAATAAAATCTTAATCTTATCTTAGGTGCTCGAGCTCGACCCAGTGATGCGAACGCTGCAGCGGCAAACTAGATCTGAGGTAAAGGCAGAGGGGGATTGTGGGTATTAGGTGATCTCGAGCTTCTTCTCGATGCAGAGCTTGCAAGCGGCCGACACGGAGCCGAGGATCGGCTCCGAACCCATGTGTAAGAACAAACGGCGAGATTGAACACTCTCACATCAAAGTATTTTTTTAAGCTTAAGGCCATGGTTTCGACACCAGTCATTGGTCTCAGTGAGGCCTTCCTGCAGGATGTCTGCATCACTTCGGGAGTTAATAATGGCTCCCAGCTTGCAGTCATCTGCAAACTTGGTCAGCCAAAGTCCCTTTGTCTTGGCCTGGACTGCTGAGAAGTAGATACCAAACAGGAGAGGATGCAAAACCAATCCCCATAGGACCCCACTCATGACTGGTCGGCAGTCTGACTTGGAGTCAAATACTTTCACACTGTGTGTTCTGTGAGCCAATTTGCAACCCACCTAGTGATACTGGGGTTGATGCCTAGTTTGGTGAGTTTATCAAAATTCCCGAGTGAGTAATGGTATCAAAGGCCTTGGCCAGATTGAGGTAGGCTGTATGCACTGGCTTACCTTCATCCACAGCCCTGGTGACTGACTCAAAGAAGTCAACCAGGTTGAGCAGGCATGATCTCCCTTTCACAAAGCCAAATTGTGTGGGGTCTAGAGTTTGGGGATTTCCTATATTTTTGTTAATCAGGTCCATGAGGATGCACTCCACAGCTTTACATATCAGACTTGTCAGGCTAATGAGGCAATAATTCCCAGGGTCTGTAGTCGCCCCCCCCCCCTTATGGAGAGGGATGACTGCAGCAGTGCATCATTTGGTAGGGACAAAGCCTGAGGTGAGGCTGTGACTGAACAGGGCACATAGATGTGGTACCAGTTTGCTTTGTAGTTCATGTAGAACACAGCAAGGGATATTATCAGGTCCCATGGAAGCTGTACTCTTGGCCTTGGACAATGCAACTTTAACCTGTGCTGCAGTAATGCTGGGTGTCTGGCATTCTTCCGGTACTGTGATTGGTCCTTTAGGAGGGGTAGAGAGGGGTAAAGCTTGCAATGAATCTGTCAGACAGTTTATTGACAATATCTGTTGGCTCAATATAGGAGGCACCATTGTGCAGTAACTCAAAGCAAATCTGGGTATTGCTGTGGAGGTTCTTGATATAACTATAGAAGGCTTTGTGATTGTTTTTAGTGTCTGCTGCAATTGAGGATTTGATGAGGGATCTCAACTTTTTGTTGAGGCTATTAAGGGAGTTTTTCAGTCTTGGGACTTCCTTTTCCTGCAACAGTTTCTTCATTCTGTTGTAGAGTTTATTAATGGCAGTTGACCACCAGACTGGCTTTCCTTTTTTGGAGGAGAGCGTCTTGGTTCTGTTTTGTTAAGGCTAGTTCCATGCATTTATGTACATGTTCATGCAGTGCATTGGTGTATGATTCGGCAGTCATACAGCTATTTTCCATTGGCATGGGTGCTGTGAAGTTAGCCACCTCTGTTTTAGGAGCCCAAAGTCAGCTTTGGAGAAGTTTTTCAAGGTGGTTACCTTTGCAGGGAGTGTGGGTAACGTGGATTTCCATGGTGATTTGTTTATAGTCGGATCTGATAGGGAGGGACTGACTATTGGTGTAGAGCAACGGTCGCCCATGTTAGTAATAACCAGGTCAGGGATGTTGCTTTCTCTAGTGGGGGTCAGAATGAGCTGGTCCAGGGCATTGGAACTGATGAATTCCAGGAGGCGTTGGGCCAGTGTATTGGTGCTTGAGTAGTTTTCCCAGTTGATTGAGGGGTAGATGAAGTCTCCTAGTATGAGGGTGTTGGGTTGGACCTTTATAGATTCCAGGGTGCTTAGGAACATGGAGTGAGAGTCTAGGGACATGGTTGGGGACCTATTGCAGGCTATGCCCTGGATCTCCATCTTAGCCATGACTTGGATCTCCGTCTTATCCAATGTTAGTTATACCTGAAGTACCTCAGATGCTTTATGCTGGGCTACTAGTCTGGAGATGTGCATATCCTTTATGAATATGGAGACACCACCACCTTTGGAGCTTCAGTCCATGTTTTGCGGGGAAAGGTGTGGAATGAGTTATAGCCTGGTAGTGCAGGGAGGTGCTTTCTGCCGCTTTAAACCAGGTCTCCATTACAGCACAAATGTCAATGTTCTCCATTTTGAGGAGTGCTTCGAGCGAGTGACATCTTGAGATTTAGACTTCTAGCATAAGTAGCAGAAATGTATTCCAAGAACTAAGCCAACTCTGGAATGGAAGAAAAGAGTCTGCCGATAGTGATAACTGCAATTAGGGATACAGACAATAGGTAAGAGGGGGCTGGAATTTACTGCTTAAAACTGGCAAAAGAACCAAGGTATTAGGAACAAATAAATAATTAGAGAAGGAAATGTTTATTTATTTATTTATTTTATTTTACATTTGTTGACCGGGCTAGTCCAGCTGGATATATGTCCATTTTCAGTGGAGGCCCGGGGAGAAAAGCTCCACAATACAATAACATTAGCAAAATAGGACAAAACATGTATTTCAAGTAGACATTAGTATATTACAAAACTTTTATGATATCTTACATGAGTAGGAATTTTATATTCTATATCCAGTAGGAACAAAAGCTTGATGTAAAAAAGAACTCGGTATCATAATAGTTTGAAATAATAGTGGAAATTATAACTAAGATGCTGTATTTACTTGGGTCCCACAAGAAGTCAGAGGATAAACACTAGTTTGAATGGATAGAGCGTACAAAAGGAAATAGCGGGATACAATAATTGTGTTTAGTCTCACCAGAGTTGAGGTGTGATAAACCTGCTAGGAAATACCACAGTACATACATATTTACATGAGGAAAGAATCCTCAGAAAGTTCAAGCGCACCGCTATTAGAGAGTAAACACAAGCTAGGAAAGCTAGAAAGGTATTAAACTCTTGGCCTCTTCTCAATATATTTGGACTACAGGCTAGAGATAGATATCAATCCTTGACAAGGAAAGCAAAGAAAAGGCAAAGAGAAAAAAAATAAGGGGATCTAAGTGAAAGACCAGCACTGGTAGAGTTTTTAGTAGAATCTAGAACAGAATCCGATGTTAAAAAGGAATAATTTGTACAGCATATAAAATATTGCATGACCACTATAAGAATCAATCAGAGGAGGTTACAAAGGTTTGGGAAAAGAGACCCCAAGGGGTTGGGAGAGTGGCCTAATGGTTAAGGTGTTTGCCTTACGAGCACAAGGTGCAGGGTTAGTGTCTCACAAGGGATAATTGGCTAGGCTTAAAATGGCTCGCAAGGGTAGTTAACTTAGTACTAATCTATGAACCTATGAGACTGGATAAGCAATTCACAAAAAACAATGTATGTCTGTCTCCCAAATATGAAACAAAGTCTACCAGATTTAGGATCTTTGCTTGGAAATGCTTACATAGGTATTGTTATACCCCAAATAGACTCCAAAGAATTTTTCCTCAGGTAAACAGAAAATGTTGGAGGAGTGATGAGGAAGATACAGGTATTTGGGAACATATTTCTGGGAGTGTAACGAGTTCGCAAAATTTAAAGATTTCCTGCAGACTACTCTGTCAGAGGCACTGGTTGACCAAATTGGTGTAACTAAAGAAATTATTTTTGAGCTGTGATACAGAATCGGAATTGCCTAGAAACAGTAAGGCCTTGCCGAATTGAATTATGGCGGCTGCCAAAAAAGCAGTTACTAGAAAATGGAAATCAAAGTCTACGCCAGCTATACTAGAATTAGTAAATACAGTAAGAGAGATAAAACAACTGGAATTTGGATCTTTAGAAAAGGGTAGGAGCATATAACATACAAAAATATGGGAACTGCGGGATAAATACATGCAGAGGAAGAATGAGGTTTAAATCAAGAAAGGATATGAATGAGCTATGTAATGGTCAACGGACAATGACTGGATAGGTTATAAGTGACGTATGTTTGCAACTAAAATGACTAGTTGCGAGACAATACACTGATGGTACACCCTTGACCAGCTTTTCCTAGAACCCCATGTCTTAGTGTGGGTCAGCCCTCAAGTCACAGCTGAAACAAATTAAAAGTGCCAAGGACAGAGCCACTGCAAAGCTAAGGTCCACTGCCTCTGGAATACTGCTCAAACATTCATTGGTCACGGTCATGGAAAATCCAAGTAATTAATGAATAACTTCTGTATTAAGATTAAAATAAAAAATGGAGTACAAGTTTCCTTTAAAAACTTTTATTATAATGTCGTTAATAGCTGGTCAGATGAGCACTGATTCAACATATTATCAAGAGTTCTGTGCTTTATTTATTTATACTGAGTTTGAATTACACAAACATTTGTGATCATTAATCATTCAATAGAAAAATTTTAGGTATTCCAACTATTGGCGTCTTAGTGTGGGAGTTGGATCCTTAAAGGCTGGCGTTAGTTTTATGCATTACTTATTGGTGGAAATTTTTAGCCATTGAGAAGATTTAATACTGTTTCTCTTTGCTGGAAGTTTGAGCATGAACAGTGTCATCTAGTTGGGCGATCTCATCTATTGGGGCTCCTTCTTTGGTTAGGAGGACCTGGCCAATGATTTGAAATGAGATGAAAAAAAATAGCCATTCAAGAATATACGGGTATTCTGGGTGGGCTGGGTCTTTGGACTGAATGATTCTTATTAGCTATTTCGGAAGAGCAAATCATTGTACTTATCAAGGGAAGATGCAGCTATTACTTTATAGAGTGGGCTGTGAGGGAATGGGTCTACTTCAAAAGGCTGACAAACCAAAAGACTGAATCCCAGAAGACTGAAAATTCAAAATATGGAACACATTTTTAATGCAATGGGCAAGCCCCGCTGCACCCCCACACCCCTGCTAAAAATATATTCCAACTCCAAGATCATAAAACTGTGGAGAAGGGGCAAATTCCATCATTCAGTATTTGGAATTCTCAGTCTTTTCTTTTTTCAGTCTTCTGAAATAGACCTGAGGGAACATGGCCCAATCAGTTAAATAGGAGAGAAATGACGGGAACTGTCTGTGGAGCTCTGATTGGGTGAACCAACAGGAAGGGGGCACAGTATTCCATGTGCATTTCTGGTTGGTTGGAGGTACCTAGTGATGGGTGTGAGGGGTCATTGGCCAATGGGGGTTATGGAGGGAAATCAAAGTGGTGACGTCAGGGAGTTGATATAGTCTTCAGGGATTCACACCATACATAGGCCAATCCTGTCCAGAGAATCACTGGCGGGAAAATCTTTTAATAAGAATGAATGGATTGTGCATTGAGAGGATGGGTTGAGACACCGCCCAAGTGGAACAACTATTATGATTGGCTGGGAGAGTAGGCCCACGAGAAAATAGTGGTTTGTCTATAATGTTTGTAGTGGAGATTTTGGAAAGACATTTCTAAACCCTTACAGGCTAGCCATCTATTGGTTATGAATGTGGTAGGGACGCTAGTACAAACAGAGGATTGACCGGAAACAGTCAGCCTAGCCATTCAATTATCGTTGGTGAAATCCTTTGCAGTTAGTGAGCATTGTTGCTCACAAAATCTAAGCGTAGCTAATCTAAGAAGCTGTAACCACTAAGCCTATTTGAGAAAAAAGCCAAGGTATAAGTAACCTATAATTAACATATACAGTTTTTAATAATAAATCCCCGTGGGGGACCAGTCAAACTACTGATTAGTGTCAGGGAGCAAGACAAGTAATAATTGCCACAACCATACTTCATGTCACATCCTGTCAGAAAAAGCGAACACATAGAGAATGGGATGCATCAAAACTAATTAGTGATATTAAAGCAACTTACTCTAGATGTCACTGAAAGTTAGCAGCAGTGGGAAAAAATGTTTAAAGGTATTTGGATGGTCGCTCATAAACAGTGCAGCTAAAAGACATCAAAGAACCACTTACAAATGCCTGAATCCATATGAATGGAAATACAGACACTTACTCTAGGTGTCAAAGAAAGTTAACAGTTATAGGAAAAAATGTGTAGGAAAATTTTGTTTAGAGATATTTGGATGGTCATTCAAAAAAACAGTACAGGTAAGAGATAAAACTACACCATGTAAAGATGCATGAATCAATATATGCATCTAAATATACTACCATAAAACAAAAATAAGTACCATAAGAATCATTACAACAATATCACTCTTATTGGTCTTTTCATATAGCTGCCTGCCTGGACAGTCAGGTATTCTTAAAATCCCAATATTAAAATCTGGGGGTCCACAATGGAGTTCTTTGCAATTGTTTTTTTCAATAAGTCTGGTTAAATATTAAGTCCATTCACATCACAAATGACAGAGTGTTCCGTGGGTGCAGTGCTTTTGCTGGAACTTTATCAGATCTGCCTGCATGTGTTCCACTGTGAGCCAGTATTCGCAGAAGAACAATAAAGTAACTGCACTCATTAAAATTAAAAGAAATGCAAAAATTAATAACTCATTGTAAGTGTTAAAATTAAGGAAAGTAGAAGCAGCAGTAATTAATAAACCATAAGAAAGAAAGAAAATGTACCAGAAGGTCTAAGTATTAAGTTCCAGTACAGATTTTTTTTTTTTTTTTTTGCAAAAATCTCTGTTAAGCTGTTTTTTTAGGGAATTACTGTGTGGTTAGTAATATGCATGGTGGTGGACTCTCCTTAGATTTAGAACGCTAGTGACAGAAACTTAGGTGTTTAGACCAGGGAGTTTGTTGGCATCAAGTCTAACCTGCCACTCGAGTTCCTTCTTTTGAAGTCGGTCATTGCAGCAACTTTGTAGATCTTCTTTTTCTTCCAGGACATGGAAATGGAAAACACTGTGCCCAGCTTTGTTTAAACTACGCTTCGCTAATGTGTTCAACTGGTTCAAGTCAGTAAGACGTCTGGGGATACGAGTTTTTTTAATGACGTTTTTTCCAAAGTAAAACAAAGTGCATTTGGTGCATTGTGCTCGATAGATAACTCCTTCCATGGAGCAACTGCTGTAATCCCTGCTATGGTAATAATTTGCCTGTGTTCAGACAGAGGAATCATGCTTGACTGCTCATGTAACAGCAGTAGGAGCAATTTGGGGATGCACAGCTATAGGTGCCTTTGGGATTGTTAGGTGGTCCTTCAGTTGTTTTCATGGTGAGCTCTATGTAGTCTTTCATATTTTTATTTCTCTGAATGTTAAAAATAAGACTTCCTAGGAAGAGCTTGGCTAACGGTGGGGTTATTGTTCAGGATGATCTGGTTGTCCTTCACGGTCTTTATGAACTTACTGTCCGTGGAGTTGGAAATTGTCATAGAGATCTCTTAAATTATTTTTGTTTCTCCACCTTGTCCTGATTTCTTGTTGGCTAGGAAATCTGGGTTGTTAAGTCCGAGTTGAGAAATCGGGTCTAGGATTTTTGTTTTTTTTTAATAAATTTGGCACTGTGACCTCATGCTAGGAAATCCAATTCAAGGTCCAGTAGGTTTTTCATGAAGTCCCCAAGTTCTTTCGATACCCTTGCCATGGGCAAACCCTGGGATTTACTTACATTTTCCTTGTGACAAGAGAGAGTGCATGCTCTGTCTGTGCAGTAACAGATTAACCCTGGTGGTTTTCCTGTATAAAAGTTGTTCAAGAGCATGGTCAAGTTTTTTCCTTTGGATATGTTGAGATCCAGGAAGACTGCTTTGTTTTTGCCGTGGGTGTTCAGCTTCAGAACTGTTACAGATAAATATGTTGTCAATGTATCTGAGATAGTACTGGGAGTAGTATACATGTTCATTTAGTATATATGTTCATTTTCCCAGGGCTGTGTTTGTAAGGCTACGGGGCCAAAGACGCACCCCATGGCTCTCTCTCTTTTTTGGTTGGTAAAATTTTCCCATGAACCAAAAATAGTTGTTTTCAAGCAAGATCCTTAGTAGCTTGCTGATGGTTTCAATAGTGGTGTTGCTGCTAGTCGAGTCAGTTAGGAGGGATTCAGCCACTGCTTTGATACAGTATTCGTGTGGAAGCACTGTGTATAGTGCTTCCACATTAATGGTGACTAGCCATGAATCCTTCTTCAGTTGGATTTTTTTTTTTATCTTAAGGATGTCTCTGGTGTCCAGGATAAAGGAAGCATTCTTTTCTGCTAGTGGCCTGATCTGTATTCTCTAGGCAGATGGACAGAGGTTCCATGATGCTTCCACCACTAGTAATAACTGGTCTGTATGGGGGGGGGTCTTCAATGTTTTTGTGGGGTTCTGGTATCCCAAAAAATTTGGGATTTTTGGGTCAGTGACTGTAACAAAATCTAGCAGTCTGCTGCTGATTTGACCTTCTTCGCACATCCGTGAAATTCCAGCAGGATGTTTCTGTATGCAGCTTTTACTTGATAGAGGTCACAGTGGTCATAAAAGGTCTGGTTAATCAGCATGCTTTCAATTTTGTGACTGTAGCTGTCGGTCTCTGTTACCAGAATACCACAGCCTTTGCCTGTTTTCATTACTCTTCTGGTGGGGTTGGAGCTCAAGGCTTTCAGGACCTTGAACTCATGTGGTTTCATGTTGCAGAGATGTAATTTTGTGGGTTTCTTTAGGATCTTCCTAATGTCCTATTCACATTTTGATTCAAAAGCTATGACAGTGGGGTGCAGGGGAGCACAAAAACTACTTGGTCTTTTCCATGGTTCTTTAGGTATTTCGTTGTCCAGCTTAGATTTGTCAGAAAAGAGGAGTCTTAAGTTATTTTCCTGGTAAATAGTTTGAGATCAAGGATGGTCTGTATTAGGGTGCTGCTTCTGTGAGAGATAAAAGTTAGACCTTTTGAGTATTTTGCATTCTGTGTTGGTCAACTGTTTCCTGGAGTGGTTCCAGATCCTGTTCTATGGTTGTTGGTTGATGTTCTCCAATGAGGTAGGTCTGTGGATGGGATCTACAGATGTTTCAACTCCCTTTCCATGTTCTGTCCCTGTGGTGGGTCAGGTTTACTGGTGATCTGCTCATTTTTGGTTGGTATGTTTCCTCTGCATGCTGGTTCCGGGGGGTTTGTGGTACAGAGCTGGTGGCTGGCGAGATGTTGTGACTTTCCTGGGTCTGTGGATCCAGCCTGGGGAACCTTCTCTTCTCCTGAAAAAACAGTCAGTTCTCTATTGCTTTTTTGTCATTGTTGTTCACTGGGGTGCTGCTATATCCAGGTGTTTTTGTGTCAGTGGTCCAAATTCGCTTAATGCTCCTTTATGTGGTGGATTTGCTTCAACATTGGCTGGCTTACGAAAGTTATTAAAGTTCTTGTTTTGTGAGAGTTTTACTTGCTCTTCACTTATGTCTCTGAGGAATTTTCATTGTTTTTGTATCTGAGGCTGTTGTCTAGGTTTCGGACTTAAAGATTGGTTGGAGTTTGTTGTCCTGGATTCCTTTACTTTTCTTTTCTAATCTCTCCAGTATATCCTGGTTGTGCCTTTGCAATCTTTGGTTATGCTCTGCACAAATATTCGTGGTCATTAATCATTCTACAGAAAAACTTTAGGCATTCCAGCTACTGGTGTCTTAATATTGGAGTCTGATCCTTATAGGTTGATGCAAGTTTTATGCATTACTTACTGGTGGAATTTTTAGCCAATGAGAGAATTTTCAATACCCTTTTGCCAGAGGCAGTTGACCTTAGCTTGGCAACGGCTGTATCTGTATCATTTTAGTTGCAAATTAAAAGTGCTATCAATATGGTTTGTGTTGCATGTTTGCATTATGGCAATACAGTTTGTTTTCATTTACATAAAATGTGTCACAAGTGATAATTTAATAAAATAAAAATGTTTATTGCTTAAAAAAAAAATTTAAACCATGCTCCCCAGCTGCCAATACCCTATCACCTGAATACCTCAAAGATGGCAGCAGGAAGTCATAGCTTACCCAGTAAGTATCTTAATTAACAGATCCATACAGGAATCTTACATAGACTTGCATCTGAAAAGAAAAAAAAATCATCTGAAAAGAAAAAAATCATATCATCCCACTCCCCAATATAAGAAACTCTGCTCTAACTTTCAGCCTACTGCTATTCTGTCACCTCTCTCAAAAATTTAATGAAAAATGTGTCCGCAGTCAAATTCACCACGTCCTCTGAACAGCTCTTAAGTTCACAACATGGATAACACCGAGGCCATAGTATTACTACTGCTCAATTATCCCTTATGGATAACAAACAAGAGCAGGGACTCTGGCAGGCTTACCTCTTTCATATTTATGGATCTGTCCATTGCCTTCAATGCAGTCTCACAACTGCAAAACCCTACAATAAATCCTTCATCATGGCCTATTACCTCTATCTCTACAATTGTTCAAACGCTACTTGTCCAACAGATGAAAAACTGATAAATGACAGCAAACCTTCTCTCTGCATCTCCCCATCACCACTGGTGTACCAGAAGGCTCAAATCTTGATCCAATTCTCTTTAACATATTAATCAATGATCTTTACACCTCACGGGAAAGCATCACTTACACAGTATCCGGACAATTCAAGACTTATAAAAGTCATACAATTTGTCACATCTCAAAATCACACAAGAAGCCTTCACCTCTGTAGAAAACTGGCTTCACAATGCTCAACTATTGCTCAACTGCCCACCACCCCAAAAACTAACTTTTTTTCCTCCACAAAGCACACCTAAAAGACAAATCTAACTTCAAAAATCTTCTTACTTAAAAAGAACATGAAGGTTATATCCCAATCAAACTGGTTGGAGTTACAACTGACAACCTCAAATTCAAACTTCATATTGAAAACAATATTAAAAAAAAAAAGTCACCAGAAATTTGGAGTGCTCTATAGCCTCAAAAATTCTTAGCGACTCCACTAAAGCCCTCAAACCTGCCTCCCTCCTTTGTTGCTATCCACACCAATCTGCAAGCCTCAATTAAAGCCACACTCAAAATATGCTAAAACAACATTGCTAAATTATTTAAAATATTGATTATTTGTGGAGACTCTCAAAATTCTTAACTGGCTTGAACTATCCTACCGTCTGAACTTCATACAACTAGCTACCAACCATAATATAATATAGAAACCTCCATACCTACCTAGCACGAACTTATATTCTACCTACCTTTCATCCAAACAGACCTATGCATTCAAATGATCAACAATTTTTCCCCAGCTATAAATCTCCAAAAGCAAATGGAAACAGATTCTACGATTGCACAAGTCATCAAAAATGGAATCCCATTCCATGGGTTATTAGATCTGTAGCTAATCATCCTTGCACCTTCTACATGACTACATATATAACTCTTGGCTCTGGTCACGCCCCATACCTGGCTGAGCCAAACCCTTTACTTCCTACTTTATCATTTCTACCCTTCTCTATTTCCGCTACTGCTCTCCTAACCTCTTTCCCATTACTAGCATAACATCTGATAATAAAAATGTGACTTACAGTATTGTGTACCGCAGTGAAATTAATACACCTTGATTTGTAATTATTGCTTTTTGTACACATTCATTGTGTACCGCAGTGAAATTAATACACCTTGATTTATAATTATTGCTTTTTGTACACATTCTACTTTTATATGTAGTTTCTTGATTTTTTATATCATTGTAGAGAATTGAAATGCATGCTACTAAAGTGTTTACTTTGAAAAGTTACTAAAATATTTTTCTTGTTTGGAGGTTCGCCCCAGGCATCCAGTGAAAATGGTCTCTTTTCAACCCAGTCAGATTTTCCTGGTAAACAGTTATCAACTAAGTAAATTAATATTTGTATGTTAATGCTTTTACTTGTTTAGATATTCATTTTATTTAAACCCCATTTCGCAATGAGGTGATTACATAATTAATCATAATTGAAAAAACACTCAAGACATTGATAATGCTTTTAAACGGTTTAATCAATGTAGAAACAATGTTGGCTATAATCTTGTCAAGGATGAGTGGCAAACATTAAATGAATAAAGACATAATGATGAAGTTGTTATAAGACCAGCTGGTGAAGGTAAATATGTGATCATTCTTAAAACACCAGTTTTATAATGCATGTAAGAACCACATAGAAAGTTTAATTACTTATGAAATGCTCAATTTAATGATATACAATCAATCAATTTTTAAGTTGAAGAGTTTTGACTAATAAAGTGAGAGACTGGGATACTTTTTTGGAAAAGACTAATTAATAAAATTGTCCCTTCTGATGTTAGGTAAACAATAAAACACTAGCATTGTAAGACTGACAAAGACATTTATAATATTCATGGACGTTCCATTGTGTGTCTATTTGTGGTACTATATTAGAAAATGATGGCCATATAGGGCAAGATTATAGGATGCCACTGCTGATCACTTCTTCTTTACATTAGAAATTTTCTGCTGATTTACTGAACAAATTGGGAGACATTTTTTGACCCATAGACATGCACTTGTTACCGTTAATATTCATTTATATACTCATAACATCCAAACGTTAACATGGGTTAAAAGCCATTAGGGTATTTTTTTTTGTTTGTTTAATTGTCCTTTGACTGTATACATTATCAAATGCTGAATTTTTATTTATAAAAAAGCAATGTTTAATAATGAAATTTAGTATTAGCTTACAGGTACTGTGATGGGGTTTATTTTATCCTCTCTTGTGCTAATTTATTAATTTATTTATTTTTATTTATTTAAACATTTGTTAATCGGGAAAGTCTGACTTGGAACGAAGCCAATTTTCAGCGAAAGCCCGGGGAGAAATGCTGCAGATGTATGTCTTTGTAACATGGGAGGAAAACGGAAGAAACCCACACGAACGCAGGGAGGATATGCAGACTCCACAGAGAAGGCACCCCTGCCAGGAATCGAACCAGAGAACCTCTTGCTGTGAGAGTTTACTTGAACTACAATTCTAATTTTTACTGACATTACACTGTTAATTATTTTTGTTGTGCGGGTTTACTTTTTGATGGAAATGGGGAAGAGCTCTGGTTGTCCTGTTTTACATACACTTAAAAAACAAACCAAATCTATTACTAATAGTAACACGAGTAATTGCAGTGTGATTTTTTCCGGGTACTTCTTTTTTTCCCTATAAAGGTAAAGTACATTCCAGATTATTTTATAAACATTTGGGCATTTTGTATTACTTAGATGTTTCTAGCCACCATCCTACTCATCGGATTTCATCTCTTCCTCATGGTGAAATGCTTAGAGCCTGAACAATAACAGGCATGTTTAGTAAATGTAACTATAGTTCTTCTTGTGTTGATCAAGCTTAACGTACAGGGTCTCAGATGTCACAAACAGAATCTTTGGATAAACACATTTACATCAAGCTAATGATGGAGGGATTAAAACTAATGGCTCATTACATAAAAAGTAAGTCACTTAATGTACTTTCTTGTAAAATTGTTTCTATACTGAAGAAGGCATGGCCTATTTTATTACAGGATAGTACTTTAATATGATTTTACATGTTCCTAATGGTTTCACATGGGAGGGAGTGTAACATGTCAGATACTTTAATTCGGAACAATTTTATACAAATAAAAATGGTCATGGATTGCCTATTACAACTCCTTGTGGTGCCTGTAGTTGCTTTAATGTAGTTTCTGATTCTCAGTGTATCAATGGTATAACATTTATGGCAAATTTTTAATTTACTTGTGTTACTGAACAAGTTACATGTGCACTCCAATGTCCTTAAGGGTTATTTTACACTGAGGGAACACAAAATACATTTGTGTGATTGCCTCAAGAAAGCATTTAAGGGAAGTTAGAATGGTCAGTGCAGAAAGTCCCTTTCGGGAGCATTAAGCATTAAAACATGACAGAGATGTTAATTTACTTCAAGCTACAATTTTATTAAAGATGAAAGTTACCTCAATGGATAGTTAAACTAAACATAAATAAGGAAAGTTCATGCATTTTACACAAAGTCCTAATGGACTAAATAGGATGCACTAAAATTGCAGACATTAATTAGTTGTTTTTATTGTGTGTGTGTGTGTGTGTGTGTGTGTGTGTATTCCCCAAGGGTGCTTTATTACTTGGACTATATGGTGGCGCTGTTCTATGATGACATAATTTAGGAGATGACTTTCACTATACTGAAGCCAGGCAATGGATATGAGGAAAAATTCTCCCAGACAGTGAATGGCACATCTAGTTTCATGGTCTAATGGGCTCTACAGAAAGTGAACCGGGGTGGGGGTACCTTGCACAGACCACTGCCAAGAACTTTTCCATTCCTCCCTTCCTTGCGAGGTTGGCTCTCTGGGCAAAAAAACATTTGGGACTAGGGGACATTCATGAGTGCTGCTTTCAAATCATCTGATAGACAAGCTACACCCTTGACTGCCATCAGTCACCATCCTGGCCACATTTACTACAGCTCTAAAAGCCATTTGCAAGATGAGGCTAGTCATAACTAACAGCATGGTCAGTCTGGGACAATAAACTCCAGTTTTGTGCCATTTTGTCACTGTAATTTATAAAATTTGCATTTCTAAGTAGTATCCTGCAACCCTACCGGGAGGAGAGTATTGATATACAAGTTTTTGTTTTGGTGTCCAGATGTTCATATTTTTCAATAGTTTTATTTCTGTTTTAGTTTGGAGGTATAATCCAATCCTTCTGGCGACCAGATATCAGTGAACAACTTTATAGGGTGAATGCATGAGAACACAGCTCTTAACTAACCTGCATTTGCCTCATATTTTTCTTCATTTCCTCATAAAATGTTTGGTTTTCTGGAGACTTGCATTGCTGTCATATAATGCATATCTCAAAATTGTTCATCTCTCCCAATCAATGATTTTATTACATTTTTGGTCTGTTCCTTGTACATGTTGCATTTTTGAAAATCTAGCAAATCGCAGACGTTTTTGCAGTCATTCACTAAATATTAGCAGATGCTTGGTTGCAAACTTCATAGTCCTCAGAAAATGTATGCTAATGCAAAACCTGGTATACTATAAGCTTTCTAAGTATATAAGAAAATATTTAAAAATCTGTCCATTTTTGTTTTGTTGCATTCATGATTCTTGTGCTAAAATGTTGCAAGCTTGAGACTATTTTGTTGGGGGGTCAGCTGTTATTCTGTATTACTAGAACTGATTATCTGAAATGCATGCAGACAGCACATTATATACAATTGCTTGGTGCTGACTGGTATTGTTTGGTCATTATTCTGGATTTGCTGGACTAATGTGATCTGTGCAAAGCAAGTTGGAATACTTTATAACTATTGTTTGTGGGAAAAAGTTGAAATAAACAGTATTGTGTGGTCATTCTTTATCACAGCCATCTGAGGTGTACACATTCAAAAAAGTGTATATAACTGCAATGTGGGGTAAAGGGTTGTCGGTGTATAAAAGCATCTTACCATCTTGTAGTGTGCTCATTGTAAACAATTACTTTTCATTGTTGCAGTATTCTTTACAACAGGGATCCCTGACAAGGTCAGCCCAATGTCCGGCCAGTATACCAAAGCCTTTTGGTTGTAAAGGGTATGCCGTACATTACATGTATGCTCCCCGTGTATGGCATAGGGCATAAAGGTGACATCTGGACGTACCATCCTCAGAACTGAAAAAGCCCCAGTAGAAATGGCAGTCCAAGGATAACAAAACACATCCAGAAGGAAAAAAGGACCAGGGGAAGGAGGGAGGGAGCCAATACTGCAACAGTTAAGAGAAGGTCATCTACTGGTATGGTAAGATTTTACACAGCTGTACTGTGTCCTTCCATATCACTGTTGCAGTATTATTTACAATAAGAAGAATGCAAAAGCTCAGGAAGAAGACAGGGAGGAGGAAGGGCCAGCACAGCCCTCTAGGAAGCCACAGAGAATGGCCCTGGAAAAGCCAGTTCTTGCCCTAGAAATCACATCTAACTTATAGTGGTGCTTAGTAAAGGTATGCAACGAAGTCCAGGTTGCTGCCTCAAAAATAGAATTAGTATCCAAAACCTTGAAAAAAAGCACCAGAAGAAGCCGTAGCTCAAGTGGAATGAGCCTTAACAGAAGGAGGAAGGCTCTTTCCATGAAAAGAATAGAAAATGAAATGGCTTTAAATATCCAAGAAGAAATTCTTTGCTTGGAAACAGCTGCACATAAAGACTTAGAATGAAAAGAAACAAAAAGCTGATTTGATTTATGAAAATCTTTAGTCTTATCCAAATACCAGAGTTGTCTATGCAAATCCAAAGAGTGTAAAAACCTTCTCACTAGCAGTCTGTGGAGAAAGAAAAAAAAAGTGTGAGTAAAAGAACAGGCTGATTAAAAGACAACTCATTAACCGCCTTGGGCATAAAAGGATTAGTATGAAGGGACACCCTGTGCTTATGGGAAACTAAAAAGGAGGAACAGCCATAAAGGCTTGCAGCTCAGACATCCTTCTGGCGGAAGTAAGGGCAAAATGAACAGTCTTCCAAGAACAATGCTGGTCAATTTTTCTAAAACAAAATTAACGTCCCAGTAAAGAGAAGCAGGCTTCCTGTGAGTTCCAATATGAAGGACGCCTTTAAGAAACTATGTGGCCTCAAATCTAGAGGCTAAAGGGGGAGTCAAAGGCAGACAAGCAGAGATAGCTGATAAGTAAGCCTTAACAGAAGAATAGGCCAACCAAGCATTGAGCAATTTACACAAATGAGAGAGAACCAAAGAAACAGCAACAGTAAGCGGATCCAGTTTACAAGAGACACCAAACAGAAAATCTCTTCCATTTGGATAAGTAAGATTTCCTAGTAGTGGGTTTCCTGGCCTCCTGCAGGACCTGAAGCATGTTCTCAGAAAAAAAAGGCATCTATAAGGGATCAAAACCCTATCACCCACAATGTCAGCTGAAATGTGGACATGTGGAGATGGATGAGGGATCCCCTTTCTTGTGCGAGTAGGTCCACCCCCTAGGAGGTAACTCATGCTGACTGCCCTTGGCAAGATGCAGGAGGAGAGGGGAACCAGTGCTGTCTGGGCCAAAAGGGAGTCACCAACAAAATTTGGAAGCATCCTGTTAAGAACAAAAAAACAGGGGCAGGTTTCCAAACCATTTAACAACCCTTGCAAAACATCCCATTCCAAGAAAGGGTGAGGGCATCCACCTTTCAGGCTAGAGGGCATGGGACTCTGGCACAAAATACAGGAAGTAGTCTGTTCAGAGTGGAGGCAAATAGATCTACTTGACGAGTACCCCACTGGTGGACAATGTCCAGAAACACATCCCTGTGAAGCATCCACTCATGGGATAGTGTTATGGATCTGTTCAAAGAATCTGCTACTATGTTCTGATCTGAGGGAATGTGAACTGTTTGAAGGGTCACCTGATACTGGACAGCTAGCTCCCAAAACTGAAGGGCTAACCTGCATAGCAGATAAGACCTGGTCTCCCCTTGCTTGTTCACATACCACATCACTATGGTATTATCTGTGAGAATCTTGAGAGGCCCTTGAAGAAAAAGAGAATGAAAAATCTGAAGAGCCAGCAGACAAGCTCTTATCTCGGATACTGATGTGGTCTTTCTTTTGCTGAAGTGACCAAAAGCTGTGTACCTTCAGACGGTTGAAGGAGGCCCCCATCCCACATCTGACATCTGTGAAAAGTTCCTGAGAGGTTATTGGAGGTTGTAAAGGCAGCCCTGGATTGAGGGACAACTGATGAATCCACCACTGAAGTTCTAGCTTGAGGCATGGAAGTAGAGGGACTATAAAATCTAAAAGGATGAGAACGTTGAATCCAAAATGACTTTAGAAACCACTTAAGATATCTCATGTGGAGCTTGGCTAGAGGTAGCATAGGAATGGTGGAAGCCACATAATTCAGAGCTCTCAGACATTCTCTGGCTGTGATTGAAGACAGAGGAAGAAGGGACTTGAAAGAAAATAATGAGAGTTGAGGCCTTGAGAGGAGAGAGAGAGATGCCAGCTTTGGAATAGTCTGGATCCTGCAACCCAGAAAAACACATCCTGAGAAAGAGTCATGAATGTCTTATAGAAATGTACAGTAAACCCCAGGCTTTGCAAGAGAGAAAAGTGCAGTTGCTGACGTAAGTTCTCTTGAGAGGAGGCCTGAATAGGCAGGTCATCCAGGTAGGGAAAGACATGTATCCCCCTTACCCATCAGAAAGCAATCACATGAGTGAGGCATTTGGTGAAGACCCTTGAGGCAGTAGAGAGGCCAAATGGCAAAGCAGCGAACTGAAAATGCCAGGCATCACAGAAATGTAACAACTTTTTGAAAAGGGGATAAATAGGAATGTGCAGATAAGCATCCTTACCATCCAGAGAAACCAGAAAAGCCTGAGGAAGTAGCAGACGAAACTAGGTTTGAAGGGATAGAATTTTGAAAGCAAGGGACCTTCAAAAAGGTGTTTAGCTGACATTCATCATCCAGAATGGGTCTCCGGGTGCCTTCTTTCCTGGGAACCAAAACATTCTGGAATAAAACTTCTTCACCTGTGAGAAGTTGGAACCTCTTGAATTGTTCCTTGAGCCAAGAGGCCCTGAAGCACCTCTGGAAAAAATGGCAACTGTTCCCGAGGAGGCTAAGGAATGACCAAAAAGGGGAGGGGGGTTCCAAACCATTTAACAACCCTTGCTATGGAAAAAACCCAGGAGTCTTGGGTGATTTTTACCCAAATAAGAAGAAACGGGGAAAGATGCAGTGAAAGACGAATGCAACCAAGAAGAACAGGACAGTCAGATGGCACAATGTTTGTCAAGAAAAGGAGGCTTCTGAGTAGAAGGGGTCTGGGTAGCCTTAGCAGGGGGAGCCCCTCTACAACCCTTTTTACCTTTAGGGGGATGGTGAGACTGCCTACGGACAAAGGTAGGCTTATTAGGATAATTCCTCTGAAACTTGAGCACAGGGGAAAAAATATGCTTCAATTCCTGTAAGGCTTTGTCCTTTTCTTGCAGAGACTTAAGCAACTCTGCAGCAGCAGCACCAAACAAATATTCATTATCCAGAGGATCATCCATCAGTTTAACCTTGAGATCATCAGGTAAAGGCTAAAGTCTGAGCCAAAAGATCCAAAAGCAGCAGCCCTAGATGAATCATCAGCTGCATTTAATGGAATGATGAGCTACTTGGGAGGACATCCCAAGCAAAGCAAGAGCAGAGGTCTTCCTCTCAGAATCAGGGAGATCAGAAATGGCCTGAGAGGCTTGAGAGAAAACAGCCAAAACAAACTATCGGACACACATGTGACTAGGTAAACAGCCCTAAAGGCTAGGGTAGCAGAGGAACACTCATATAGAAACTTAACTTGCAGTCCTCAGGCACTTTATAAAACCTATCAGATTTTTTGGGAGCAGGAGATCGAGAATCTGGAGCCTTAGAAAAATTAGAAAAAGCATCCAGCAAGGCAGCACGAACCAGAGGAACAGCAAAGGGCCTAGGAGACTCCATTTGTAAAAGCTCATGGTACCCCTTCTGAACAGCAGACAATCATAGTACCATTTGAAAAATTCCATCATTCTGGAAAGATCATCATCAAATAAAATCTCCTCAGAAGGAGAATCAGGACTGACAGACTTTTCTTCCTCAGAACCACAGCCCAGTGGCAAAGGAATCTGGGAGGACTAAGTCAGGGATTCTTCATCAGAATCAGCACCCTCCTCCTCAGAAAACTCATTTTCCTTAGGCCTCTTTAAGAGGGGTAGAAGACCAGGTGGGAGCAGGAATAGAAACTCCCTGTGGAGACTTGAGAGCCATAAGGACATTAAATCCTCGAGTGAAATACTGCCATTCACTCTGCGGACACTTGGGAGCAGGTGATATAGGTTTAGTTTTCTGATTCTTTTTAAGAAGGACATCAGCCTTGAAAAATTCTGGAGGCTCCGACCCCTGACAGCACTCAAAGGTAGTTGGCACCTCTTCCCCAACTAAAATTTGAGAAACACCCCCTAGCCCCTTCAGTAATAACCAGCCGCGGTTCCGCCTCTACATCTGAGACACATGTCTGCAAAACCTCCATGGACTTGCATGGCATCAGGTCCATGCCAGCCTCCAAAGCAGCTGTGGCAGAGGAATCTGAGAAACAAATCAATCAGACACCCCTCCAGGCTTTCAACAGCCTCAAGAGATGTCCAGTGGAGATTCTACAGCAGAAGAATCAGACTGTGATTTATTGGCCTTTTTCTTTGTAGACAGCGGGACCACAGACAGAGAAGATCCTTCCATGATATTCTTGGCCAACAATTTAAGTTGTTGGTTTTCAAGATAAATCACTAGAGAAGAAAGCTGACTCCAACATCTTAGGGACAAAAGACTGACAAATCTCGCAAGACGTATGGTCAAGAAAAGTGCCTAAACAGAACAAACTGCTTGTGGGGAATCTGTCTCCCACACTGGCATTTCCCCTTTCTGGATGACATGAAACCAACCCTACGTCACTAGATGGGTTGCCAACTGGCTTACTGACAGAATCCACACTGTAAAAGTAGCCAACTCCAAATCCAGCTCCAGACAAGTGGAGAACCTCAGGGTTCAGTCCTGGGACCACTCTTGTTTGGCATCTACTTCTCTGAAGTACAGGCCAATACTAAGGGACTCTGGCTAACAAAGTTTGCAGATGACTGCAAACTGGGATCCATTATTGAATCTCCAAATGATGTGGATACTCTATAAAAGGGAGATTTGGAATTTTTGTCTGAAAGTGCTTGCATAGGTAATTTTTTTACCTCAAGCAAATTTAAGAGCTTTTTCCTCCAGTCAGACAGCAAATGCTGAACATGAGATGGGAAAAGAAAGAGTGGCGAATGAGAACATGTTAACAAACCGGCAAATTTGAAAAATTCTCCAACATACTTTTTCAAAAATTTCGGTGGTGCAAATGGTGGTAATAAAGAAAATGATTTGTCAAAACTGGCTCCAAGTGATGGTCACTATTGATGCGACACTTAGAACCACTGTACAAAATTGGAAAAATGTGGAGGGTGCCAATTTATACAGCCATACTCAATTTTACTGTGTAAAGCAAAGCATATCTAGAATTACACTAGTTAACATGAGTTTAACCATTTGTAAATGCAAAATTACTTAAAAACACCATCACACAATAACATTTACTACTCCAGTGCAAGATCTCAAAACTAACTCCACATTACAAGTAAATATATTAAACAAATGAGATGAAAGCCTATGGGGAAACAATTTATTCTGTAAACTTAAGTTTATAATATATACTTTCTCATGGTAATTATCATTCCGTAACACATTCAGCTTATGAAGCCCATATAAGTAAAACAGGTGAGCAGCATCACTGCAGTGTGTTTAACTTCACAAAAGGTAAGCAAGAAGGCCACCCAAGTCAGCAGAGCTGTATGTAGAGAACAGTACAGTACAGCTGTTTCGTCCTTTAGGCATCCAAAGACAGACTGCTGCTAACAAACTTAGATAGTGCAGGCAAATTCATCCTTGTAGTTCTGCAAATTTATTAACTAAGGTCTTAAACTCTTTCTAAATAAGGCATCTTTTGAAGTTCTGCTTTGATGCTCTGGCCACACTTCCTTTTCTTCAATCCAAAAAACATCTCACCTTGACAAACTAGATGTATTTTTTAACAAGAAACATTTTTATTAAATTATCACTTATGACATAGCAAATCATACATTTATATAAATGAAAACAATCCATACTGACAATCTTAGATGTAAACATTATATGTCACAAACCCTACCAACAAATTTTTAGTTGCAAACATTACACATTGCTTATAATCTACCCAATCATTGTCAAACATTGCACAGCTCATTCAAATCCTGCCTTCTTTTAAATCTCATTCCTCCCCTGTATGTACTGTTCCCAAAATTCCCATTTTTTCTATGTAATTTGCTCCTACCCTCTTCTAAAGATACCAATTCCAGCTATTTTACCTCTGTTATTATATTCACTACTTCTAGTACAGTTGGTTTAGACTTTGACATCCATTTTTCTATCTAGTAACTGCTTTTTGGCAGCCACCACAATTAGACTCAGCAAGGCCTTACTATGTCTAGGCAATTCCAATTCTGTATCATAGCTCAGAAAAATCATTCCCCTAGATACACCAATTTGCTCATTAAGTACTTCTGATAGAGTAGTCTACAAGGAATCTTTAAAGTATGCCAACTCATTGCACTCCCAGAAAATATGTTCCCAATATGTTCCCAATTACCTCTTTCTTCCTCATCAAACCTCCAACATTTGCTGTCTACCTGAAGAAAAATTCTCTGGAGTCTACCTGGGGTATAAAAATACCCATAAAACAAAATAAAACTTAAAATGTATAAACATTTCCAAGCAAAAATCCTGAATCTTCTACTCTGTTGCATACTTGGAAGACATAAATATATCCCCCCACACACACTGTTTCTTTGTGAATCGCTTATCCATTCTCTCTTCCCAATCCTTTATAAACTTCTCTGATTCATTCTTATAGTTACCGTGCAATACTTTATATGCTCCATTAATTATTCCTTTTTTAACAGCAGCTTCTCTTCTAGATTCTAATAAAAATCTACCAGTGCTAGTCTTTCATTTAGGACCTCCCTATTTCTCTTTGCCTATACTCTGATATCAATCCTGGGTAGGGACGGCAGTCTCTAACCTGCAGTCCAAATAAATTCTTGGCACCTTCATATTCTCCTACATTTCCCTGTCTGGTTATTTGCTCCCAATACCTTGGTTCTTTTGCCAGTTTTCTCCAATAAATTCCAGCCCTCTCTTGCCTACTGTCTGTATCCCTAACTGCAGTCATCCCTATTAGCAGAATCTCCTTTCTCCATTCCCATGTTGGCTTAGTTCTTAGAACACCTTCTGATAATTTATATAATATTCTGTATGACTGGAATTTTGGATGCAAATCTTTAAGGAGAATAATAGACTCTCCTTGCTTCTTCAGTTTCCTCAGTTTCATCATCATTATCCCTTTCCATTTTAATTATAGGTTTCTGCTTGTGCTATGTATAGGAGCCTTAACTGTGTAGCTCTGAAATACCCTTTCAAATTAGGTAATCCCATACCACCTTGTTCTATTGGAAGAATCAACTTATTCCACTTGTCAAATTAAATGTTGTTACCAATTGTTCAAACCCTGGCAACAGCACGGAAATCAGTTTAGCAAGTAAAGGCTGCCAAAACGAAAATATCTTTGAGGAGAAGCAAAGAGTAAATTATCAGCCCTAACCTCCTTGCACATCTGTTCAGCACAGCAACATTTAAACAGCACCTACTCTATTATCAACTTGATCCAGTAGTGAGCCTGCACAAACTCAGAGGTTACTTACAACTATGAACTTCGAATAAATACGACTTGGAAAAACACTCCCTGCTTACTCAACATGCTTCACTTCTGCTTAGTATCCAACAGTGGAATTCTGAAATACTTCCTACTCATCATACTAATGGGGGGGGGGGGCAAACAATGTTTAGCTTATTCTCAGCAGGCTTCATCTTGAATGTTTAGCTTATTCTCAGCAGGCTTCATCTTGAATGTTTAGCTTATTCTCAGCAGGCTTCATTTTGTCATGACCTAGAAGCAGAACCATTGAATGTTTCCTTTTACTGATGGGACATAGAAAGTGAATAGTTCAAAACAAACACTCAAATTAAGAGTTCTTACTAATAACCCTGAAAATGTATGGGATACTAGAAAAAGTGGATGGGTGATTATAATAGCAAACCTAACAGGAGGATAATGATTTTGTCTTGAAAATGATTTAAAAAAGAAGGTCAGTGACCCAGCATGAAAACCTTAAAAATCAAACTCTCTTATACTGTTTCCTACAACATTTAAGTTCTTCCTTTTAAATTAGGAGAAAGGAAATTTGAAGTTTTGGATCTGGTGCTTGCTTTTATACACATCATCATCCCTACTGAAAATGAGAATATAGACTGAACTTGCAGTTCTTTGAAGAGGTAAAAACAAAGCAGAATCAAAATCCTCTACGAAAAGAGAAATTAAATATCAGTTGAAGTCAAAACCTGAATAGAAATGAGATATATTTTGCATTTATTTATTCATTTTTTTACTTCCTTTACGTGCATTGCTACAATGGCAGTTAAAGTAACTAATTACACATTTAACATCTTAAATGCTTTACTTGTCATTTATAATGATGGTTACAGGAATAAACATACATGAGCATCTACCCAAGAGTGGATATTAATTTACAGTATTAAAGAAATGTACACAACAGAACATTAACTTAATCAGCATACTCAACATACTCAGATTTAGCACTCGAACATTAACGCATCTTGAAAAGTTCAGACACTTAAGAATTACTAGATATTCAGTTTCTATTAGCATTTTTTCCTCTGCATAAACTTCAGTAGCCTCTTACAGTACTTCGTTTTAGATTACTGGTAATCTAGTAGACAGTGTGTGGCGATGTAGTTATCTTTAACGTCACCTCCAATCTTAAGTCATTTTTATTTGATTCAGCCGTTAAATCAACTTTATGTCACAGCCTTCCAAAAACATACAATTTCCAAAGCACACAGTACTCCCTGAAAACGCTCAAGAAACATCCAAATATAGTTATTATTCCTCTTTCTCTTCTGGTGAATACATCTCCGTATGGCCCACATTCTTATCACCTCTCTAACCTGTTCCATCACATTGTTGTACGGCCATCTTTGATATGATTACTGCCAAGTCCCTCTATTTGTCAACCACAAACACATCCATCAACACATATTTAATACTCTTCTCCAGGTCACTTCCACCCAAGTATAGTCTTGAGATGATCTGAAATAAAAAAAAAAACTGCAGGGGTCAAACTGTGCTGGTAGTGTAATGTACTGGTTAATTACATTGTCAAATATTATTTAAATTCTAGTGTTCTACTACATTAAAGTGTAGTTTCCTAAAGAAGGACCGAATTCTCATTTCACAATAATATTAAAGATATGTGTAGTCTTAATGGTTTGCTTACAATTATTCTTACATGGTAAACACAGCTGGGGATTACCACTAACTTTGCATATGCTGCTACGTACAGCTCAGAAAAAACAATTCTGGTAACTGGCCACATGAATGCTGGATTCTCAATACACATTTTTTCAGCATGCAATACTTTCTACTGTACTGATGCCGGGCACCATCTGCACTCACCATCAGTCCCACTTCTTTTGGTGGTCCATTTTCCAACTAAATTAGGATAAACAGCTCTTGTGGGATGCACCTGGCAAGACATTTCAGACAATGAGTTGTTTATACTGCCGTAAAGTACTATGGTAGACACCCACAGCAGTCATAGTGCAGTCAATGAACTGCTGTGAATACAAAAATGGGGCTGATGAATTAAGTATACTGTTGCAGTTTAGATGCCAGTGGCTTCTGCTTTAGCTGTATATCATCTTTGACTCTACAGTACAGTGGTATCACTGTAAGAAATGTAATATACTGTTTTGAGCTAGGGTTGCCTTCTCCCCAGCAAAGTCAATTGTTGGGTTATGTTGGATATTGGAGGTACGTAGCACAGCTGGCCATGAGGAACAGGCTTCTTTTTTTTTTTTTGGGGGGGGGGGGTGCAGCCACTCTATCAGATACATATATATATAACTTTACACGCAATACATATATATATATATATATATATACATATATATATATATATATATACATATATATATATTTTTTTTTTTTTTTTGTTATAGACAGAGAATGTATTATTCTTCTAACAAATAACAATGACTGATTAAATGATGTCCTGCTTATAAGGAATTTTATAGCTCAAGCTATTTCTCCAACTAACAACAAGCTATTTCTGCAACTAACAAAAATGTTCCCAAATTACAACAATTTACAACCATATTAAACTGTTTCATAATCATGCTCATCCATATTATATAAACAATTCTACGTAGTGTGTGTATACATGGTTATGTACGCTAAATCATACATAACGGTGAACCAGAAACACCAACAAATTATGTTCAAACATATATAATTTTGAACAAACTAAAAAGATTACAAAAGGAAAGCTATTTCCTCTCCCAATCTGAACATTAAAACCCCCATAATACTAGCCCAAAATTTGTCTAAACGCTAGAGAATGCCGACTACTCTCAGCATTATTAATCTCTTGCCAGCACTGACATGAATTTATGGAATTCAGTGTTCTCATCAGCTAGTCACCTAATTGGGAGAAAAACACGTTTTTGTTCTGCTCCTCTAATGATCATCTGGATTTCCCTCTGGTCTACCCTAGTGAACCATCAACACCCCCACTGCTGAAGGTCATATGGCTAATTTACTCCTCAGGGGAGGGGGGACCAGAAGAAGGGCTTTCACCTATGTAGAGGAATGGGGATTGTACACAAATCCTATCCCATGTGCAATGGGTACCTGCAAGCATGGGTCACTCACTTCAGTGAACCTCTCAAGCCTGCCTCAGCCTCCTTGAAGCTGGTGCTCCCATGTGATCTCCAGTCTCCACTGAGGACTAACACAAGACCAGGCAGCCCAAACACATACTCCATACCCCTCACAGAAAGAGGAGTTATCCAAACGTCACTACAAGCTTCCAGGCCACTAATCAAACTAGTGTGGCCTGGGTTGTAGTCAGGGCTCTATTCCTCTGTGCCATCAGAGCTGATGAGAAAATGTACTTGTGCTATACAGAAAGGGCAAACATGGAGAACAATGGACCATGCCATGTGAAATGTGCAACTGCAACTTTCTACCTTGCAATCCATCAGCTGCTTGATTTCTGACTGGCATCAGCAAAGCACAGCAGTCTTAATTTTTTACCTGAGCAAATAGGTTGACCGCTGGTTTGGACCCCCCCTCAAAAAAAGGCAGCATACACGTGTGTGAAGAAGACTATATGGAAATAGTAATCCTATAAAGCCAAATAAGCTACAACAGAAAGTACAGAGTATTTTCTTCACAGTATGACAAATATGAATAAAATCATTTCATACAACACCAACAGAGTATGACTATTACAAAACCAAGGTGATGTTATAGATTTACTGCACAAAAAAGTAAATAAACAAAAACTATATTCTGTTTTGTGTTGTTTAAATTCTAAGTAATAAACACAGGCGGGGACAGGTGCACAATACACAAAACAGAAGAGGAGAAAAAAAAGAAACTAAATAAGATCATTAGCAAGCAAATGTTCTGGTCACATAAATGCAGGTGTTGGCTTAGTACTCAAGAGAAAGAGATCCACAAACTTAATAATTCTGAAGTCATCCAGGAAAGAAAGAAAACAAAAAAGAAAAAGGCAAGTAAAATTAGAATTAGAGTTGCAGCAGGAAACTTACCATCATAGAAAGATGCGGAAATGGAAGCAGGGGTGAGAGGAAGTGATGGTACTGACTGTAGAAATATAAACATGAGCACTCCAAGGGCAGCTGTGCTGGGGCCTCTCAGGATCTTCAAAATTTTCAGTCAGCCAGCACAAGTAACTGCAGCTAATTATTAAAGTCACTATCAAAAGTGCAAGGCTAAAATTAAATATCATGCTAGCAAGAAAATAGTCAAAATAGGCAAAAGGTACACAATCGGTACAATCCTTCAAAATGTGGTATTTTACAAAGACAGAAAACATACAGGACACTACAAGAACCAAAACATAAAAAAAAAAATAATGTTTGCCACAATTCAGTAAATCGATTCAAAATGCCCATCTCCAAACACACAGCTAATAGGAAACTAAAAATAAAGAAAAACAATATGGTTTTATTAATCAGGTTGGTCTCAGCAGACCTATGGCCTATCTTAAAGGGATACTCACATTGCTATTCATAATGACTACAGGAAATTTGGGCTCCACTTGAGTTAACCAAGGTCTCATCTGAAGGACAGTACTCAGGAGAACAGCGTCTCCTGAACGGTACTATTAATACTGGAAAAAGAATCCATGCACCTCCTACAGGACTAAAAGCTGCAGTCGTCTTATTTTCCAGTAATAAAGTCAAGTTTCCTACCTGTGCCACTTTCTAATCCAGTGTAGGTCTAGTAAACCTTGCAGATCAAGACAGGTGAAGTACAATGTTATTATCCAGCAGACACCAAATGCACACTTCAAACACAATCTGTATTTTTACATCTGCCAAACACATTCAACCAGTCACCAATTTTGACTGTGTTCTCAACCTCAAGTCATTCTGGCAACTGAGGAAACCCATAGATTTCTAAATATCATAGTAATGCGCAGATACTTCAAAGCATCTACTTCTCTAGAATTCCACACAGATTTGGACTTCAAGTAAAACATCATAACCAACTTTTCTGTGACATTAGACAAATGACAACATTTAAATAAACACAGTTTCAACTAAATACTGTCAGATCTCAATTTCACTCTCTCTGCTAGCTTTATTACATTCAAGAAGCATGAACACGGTCAAATCATAAATTTCAAAATTATTTTAAAAGACAAAACCTGCACAGTAACTAAATGTGTTATACAAACACAAGCAGCAATACTTCACCTTTCTCAAAACTTTAGTACTGCCACAAGGGAACACAGAATTTAAAAAAATAAAACACACTGGGACAACCCCAACCAAATCTCTGAAATGCACTTTTATTTGTAGTCATTGAGTAATATTTTATTAATATTACCATTTGCATTATAGCTTACACTAAATAAGGGCAAGTTGTAGCAACAATCACGACCATGGAATGCGAAGAAACAAATCAGTAATGCACATTTCAAAGAATTCACCCACAACCCACTCTACATATACAAGAAAGAAAAAAACATTATGTTGAAGAGAGTAGCAGTACATCAGGACATAGTAGTAACCACCATCAAAATTACTTGCAGTTAGCATTACCAAAACATGTCTGCAGTAATGCAACTTCAAATTATCCACTGTTCTAACCAAAATACATATTTTAACAAGAGATGAGGTATGTATGTATGTATTTAGTGTGTAGACTTCAACCTTTAATTCATAACCATGAAGCACAATTCTGCATCTATGTACATGTCAGTGCAGGACTATCAACACTGGACAGGGCTCACAACTGTAAATATGAAGACCTTCAACTTCACTACATGGAGAATGTTGGCCTGCATGGGATGCATACTGTGAATATGGTGTAGAAGTATACACTTGATGTAAGCTACATGCTTAAACAAACCTCTGATGAGCAGGACAGTTACCCCCTTACTCTGAGTTCATAGCACAGTTCAGTCAGCTTAAACACTCAGCATTTCATAGCCTCATTCAGAGAATGGGATAAGGTTGAGTGCCATCTTGCAGTGTCACAGAATGTATGCCAGGTGAACACTGACCAGTACAGAATGATTGCCAGCTGAGTGTCAAATGACACAGAATGTGCAAAACGCAAATATAAACGTTATGCTGAATCAGATCATTACCACAAGACAGGGGCTGCACATTTTTAGTTTATCTAGTCAGGTTTTCGAGTTCTTCTCTCTCTAGCATAGCTTTACAATGTTGCACCAGCTGCACTGCTGTTTGTACATACAAACTTTTTTCAATTGCTACAGCTATTCTTAACGGTTATATTTTTACACCACTGTTAACTCTGTGCATTTCATTCGCTGTATGCATTGCTTGTATTTCTCAGCTTATAATTGTTTTCTGTGCATTCATTTGAATCCCTACATTCACTGTTGTTAATATTTCTTGTATATCTTATGTCTGAACTCAGAAATTGGTCCATATGAATTTGTACTCTGCCCTAGGAAACACATAACTAAAATTACCCATCCCATTCAAAACTGCAAATTAGTATGGTGTGAGGAATCCTAACAGGTGAAACTGGGAGTTATAAATTATAAATACACGCATTGACAATCAATGTGTGCTTTTTCATGACATAAGACAAATCACCACCACTTACCCTGGTTGTTTGCTATTTTTACTATAACTCTTCTCTACAGCTATTAAGTAAGCCGCCAGTTTGGCATCGGTCCAGCCGTTCCGCCGCCGCAGCTCCACCCACAATTCGTGCGCCTCCCCTAGATACACACGCCGCACATCGTACTTCCGGCGAGACTCGAGCCGCCGCCGGGCACGGTCGGTCTCAGTGAGTCGTGGTCGGCCACGGGACCGTCGACTTTCTGTCTCTTCCCGTTTGGTACCGACAGTCCCAGCTTCAGACTCATGCTCGACATCTGCATCAGACTCCTCAGTTGTACAGCTGTCAGACACAGCAGTTAAGTCACTACCCCTTGGCTCTGCGGAAGATTCCTCTCCTGTGTTCCGACTTCGCCGAACCATTTCACTGCTTCGAACCATCATACGAGATGTTGTGGTTGAACTCCCGGAAACGGATCTAGCTTGACCCGTTGGCAAAAGGAAGTGACCCCTTCCCGAATGTCTCTCCGCATCTGTCATGTTTATTATGGTAGAAGGATTTATTTGGGAAGTGGTTTCTCGCTAATCAGTTACTGGCTTGCAGTGGTTGTAGAAGACACTGCCACAATTAATTCTCTCTTCTGTAGTAAAGATTACAACCCTTTTCTGCGCCTGCGTGCTTGTACGCATCTCTCTATGTGTATACTGTAGTCTTGTATACGTTTCTATGCAATTATCCTTCTTATATTTATAGAAATGTGGGTATTTAAACTGAGTGTGTGTGTTTCTGAATACAGTTCGGGTTACACTGTGTTTATACCAAAGTATGTGCTGTTACAATCGAAAACAATTCTGAATAGAGAAGAGTGACAAGAGGCTTTGTTTTGCAAACGTAGGTTTTATGGTTATGTTTTACTTTATCCCTCGAGTGCGCAGTAGCAAGGCCCGCCATAATCACGCGCGCCCATCTTCCAACTGCCGGTGATGTAAACGAAAAAGGAATTCGTGCTGATGTTCATATGTGTGAGATTTACTAGACATTAGCTTAGCAGGTGGCACAGATAGGCTAACACGGAATACAAGAAGACTTAGGATCGTAGCAAGTTACTGCGCTACTTTCCCCGAGGCCCTTATAAGTCTAGCCAATAAATTAACCCGTGTTCCCACAAGTCGGCACCTGATGCCCCTGTACAGCAGGGACACAGGTGGAATAATTTCATCAAGGTGGGATCAGAGATTGCTCTGTATGCCAGACATAGATCACCTCTGAGGAGTTTGTATGAGATGGAGTAGAGGGACAGAGCTTTTAGCCTATCCATGTAGGACAAATTTTTGAAGCCCTGGATTCTCCTGGTCAGGAACCTCTGTGGTCTGTCTAGATGCTGCATGTGCTGCGGGGTACATGCCGAAATGGCCGTTTTCCTCCCTTATCAGGCCCAGTGATCGAGTATTACAGGGAAGTTATGACTTTCTTGTTCCTGGAAGAAATATCCTTACTAATGAGGTAAGCCATGTAGAAAGCTCTCCGTACAGTGGTAGCAAGATGGTGGTCAATTGCTGTCAACTGGGTGTCTAGGTCCTTCACAACTGCTTGCGTGCTTAGGACTTTGTTATTAATGTGATAATTTGTGGAAATGTTGCTCTACCCAAAGGGGTATTGCATTTTTTGGTGTTTAGTTTGAGGCCGTGTTTCTGGCACCAGTCATTTGTCAGTGTGAGACCCTGTTGTTGTATGTCTGTATCACTAGGGGAGTTGATGACCGCGCCCAGCTTGCAGTCATCTGAAAACCTGGTCAGCCATAGGCCTCTGGTTTTGGCTTGCACCTCGGAGAAGTATATCCCAAACAGCAGGGCCCCCCTCAAAACTGGTCCCTGTGGTACGCTGCTCATTACGAGTCTACTACTTGAGGTTGCTTCCCCTATCAATGAGCCAGTTAGCTACCTATCTGGTGACATACGGATTTACGCCAAGCTGGGATAGTTTATCTATTATTACCGAGTGGGGAGCAGTGTCACAGGCGTGCACCATCTTCTCCTCATCCACGGCTGTGGTGACTGACTCAAAGAAGTCTACCAAATTTAACAGGCATGATATCCCCTTGACAAAACCAAGCTGTGTGGGATCAAGCTTTTGGCGGTTGCAGATGTCTTTGTTAACGTGGTCCATGATAATGTATTCCATGGCCTTGTAAATCAGGCTAGTTAGGCTAATGAGTGTATAATTGCCTGGATGGGTGGGCAAATCCACCTTTGTGCAGAGGGATGATGATGGCCATCCTCCATTTGGCTAGGACTAAACAAACCGGTATTCAGACATAGGTTGAATAGGGTACCTAATATTACTGCAAGTTCCTGCCTGAGTTGATGCAGGATGCATCCTGGGATGTTATCGGGTCCCATGAAAGCTGTGGTTTTAGTCTTTTAAGAGGCAGTAATGACTTGTTCCCTAGAGATAAGGGGTGGGGGCAGGTGCTGAGAAATCCTGGATTACTGATGGGGGGGGGGGGCAGAGGGGTGAAGTTTTCACTGAACCTGTCTGCGAGCAGGTTGGTTATATCCGTGGCATTTGTATACGTGGTGTCCTAGATTATTAGTTCTGAGCAGATTTTGGTGTTTCCCCTTAGATTGTGGATGTATGTGAAGAAGACCTTATTATTGTCTTTAATAGATGTGGCCAGTTTGGACTTGAAGTTTGCTTTGGAGGATTTCACTAATACCCTCATTTGCCTGTTTGGAAGCAGTCTCCCCTTGACCTAATTTGGCATCTGTTCTTCTTGGTCCTGGACAGCAATATTTTCCTTTTGTTGTACAGTTTATTTGTAGCTGATGTCCACCAGACAGGTTTACTCTTCCTTGAGGAAGAGGATTTTGTCCTGTCAGGTATTGCTGAATCCATGTATCTATATAAGTGGTCGTATAGTATTTTGGTGTAGGTTTGGACATTAGTGCCAGTTCCTATTGTTGGGGAGGGGGCTGTGAAGCTGTTTAGACCTTCCCTCAGGGAGTTGTAATCAACTTTGGAGAAGTATTTTTGTTTAACCCTAGCTGGGGGGGGGGGGGGGGTTGGGTGAGGAGAGGTGGTGAATGCTTGCAGTGAGTGCAGTTTCATGTTGAAACTCTTAGCGATCAGCAGCATGACCTTTAAATTGCATTTAGATGAAATTCTAATGTTTGTAGTTTTGACCTGAAGGTATTGCCTAAAAAGGCACTATGGGGGAGGCAAGACCCTTTGCCACGAGCCTGAATCCCATGGGAGACGGATGCAGGCCATCTTTGGCAAAGCATCATGGTCTGTCAGTCATGTCTTCCCAGGCTGGCAGGTACTGGATCCCCTTAGAATGACATCAGAAACTAAGCTAGTTGTTAAAGTAAATCATTTTTTGTTTGTATTGAGGCATCATTCTGGGTGACAATAGAATGCTGCTTAAGGCTAGTGACATATCTGCCTGTAAGCTCAGTCATGTTTCTCTTCATGTAGTCCGGAGAGGTGCATCTCGTGTCATTCACGTCAACATGTACTATGACAGAGTTATTGTATTACTTGTTGAGGGACCCGAGTACATGGGTGATGTGCCAGGTTCTGACAGCTGACAAACAACTTACCATGACTTTCTTCTTATCCAACATGGTGAGAGGCACATCTGTGTGCCTCACAATGGTGTCTCCTGTGATTAATATATTAGATTTATGGTTAGGCCTTGATGGCTGTGAGACACAGGTGTGTGGACTATGTGTGGTGTGGTAGGCTGTGGAGTTTGTGTGTGTTTTTTGTCTCGGATGTCTGTTTTGTTTAGGTATGTTTTTGTTAAGAACCTGTGCATATGCATGTGTTGTGTTAGTGTGGGTGATGATTGAGGTGTAGTGTTTGTACAGACAGCCTTCTCGGCGCCGGCTAGACTGGCTTGTGAGGTAGAGAGTATAGACTAATTGTATCTCTCAGAGTTTGTGTTCGTAGGTGGTAGTAAGAGATGGTTGTCTGTGTACATGAGACAGTTGCTACACTGTCTCAGGATGTCCATGTCCACCAGATTGGCAGGAGAAAGTGTAGGAAACTGTCAATCCATATTTGTCAGAATCTGTGAGGGGGATGAGCTAAGGGGGGGGGGGGTGAAGGTGGAAAGATCTGAAATGGGTACTAGTAGCTTGTGTTTGTACAGAGGCTGTAAAGAAGCTTCATTACCTCAGGAATAGTAAGAGGTAGATCTCGCCAAGGCTTTTGACACCATCCCCCACTCTGGAATTATAGATAAATTCACTAAACTAGGTATAAATCCCTGTCACAAGATGGGTTGCCAACTGGCTCACTGACAGAACCCACACTGTAAAAGTAGCAGACTCCAAATCCGACTTCAGACCAGTGACAAGTGGAGTAACACAGGGTTCAGTCCTGGGTCCTCTCCTGTTTGGTATGTACTTCTGTGAAGTACAGGCTAACGTAGAAGGTCTTTAGCTAATGAAGTTTGCAGATGACTGCAAACTACGAGCCATAATCTAATCTCCTAACGATGTGGACATCCTACAAAAGGGCCTCACTCAAACAGATGCCTGGTGTCAAAGCCATGGCCTCAAGCTCAGTGCCAAAAAGTGCATTTTCATCCCCTTTGGTAAAAACTCTGTACCCATGAGCTACCACATAGGTAGTAGTCTACTGAACACCGAAAGTGTGATAAGAGACCTTGGGACACAGGTGGACAGTAGTCTTTCCTTTGATAATCACATTGTCACAGTAGTTAGGAAATCCTTCTACATGGCACACCTCATCACAAAAGGTTTCTCATCCAGGAAAAAAGAGGTCATTGTTCCCCTCTACTCGTCACTCATTAGACCCATTATAGAGTACAAAGCCCCTTTTGGTAAGTACCTTACAAGACATCCACAACAACTGGAAAGGCAGCAGAAATACCTCACAAAGAGGATTACTGGCCTCAAACATGTTCCCTACGCAGACTGTCTCAAAAAACTTCACCTTTACTCAGTCGTATATCGCCTACTTGAAGGGGATCTCTGCCTAACATACAAACCTATGTCAAACCCAGAGCTGTTGGAAAAAATCTGAATCCCTTTGAGTTACACGCTCTAGGGACCTAAACCTTGTCACTAGAATAAACAGAACATGTGGGAGGGATAGAATTCTGTCCCAGAGACTTCCCATACTCTGGAACAAACTATCTATCTATCTATATCAAATAAAGCTCCTCATTAGCACTCTTCAAGAAAAATCTTGATGCTTGGATGGGAAATTCACCCTGGGGATCACCTCTGTGGCTCTGCTCGACGGGCACAGCAAAATCATTTTCTTGGGTGGCAAAAGCCAGGGTGCCTTTTTGGCTAGGCTTATATAGGCCTTAGGGCCAACAGCTTAGTGCCTACCTATGAAGGGAAAATTTGAAGCTGGAATATGTTGCAATGGGTTAAATCAGCACAGTGGAGGTGTGTGATGCACAAACAAGCACAGCCTCATGCAAACTCGGTTTAAATACCAGAACAATGGAAGAATTTAGAAGCTCAGATTACTACCCAGTCCTACTAGTCCTTGCACTTTCAACCAATCACTCATGTTACTTTCACTAACACAGAAGACAGGCCCCTACCAGTACAATATGGCTGCCAGAAAACTCGGCAAGCAAGACAGCCAGGCCTGGATGCAGCAAACCTGTATCCAGACTATGCTACTTGACTATTACACAGAAAACTCCCAGAAAATACACAAAAAAGCACAGATACAGCACTCACAAACAGACATAACTGTCAGTATGAAAAAAATCAGTTTACAGTTAATTCAGTAAAAATGCAGTTACAGTAATGAAACATTACTTAGCAATGAAAATACAGCTAAAACAGTACAAGAATGCATTGAAACAGTAAAAAGCTTTATAACAGTCCAAAATGTAGTAGATTAGCTGTATAGCACAACTAGGAAGTGCAATTCAATGAAATAAATGTGAAAAAACCCACATATTCTGCTCTTGGAGTCTTAAGGAATTTCTGTTACGTCACAGTGATGGATCAGCACTCTTCAGCCTGGTAAAAACAAGCACAGCCCCCTGCAAACACAGGGTTTAAATAACCTGAAAAGATGGATACAGGTTCTTCGTGGTTTACATGTAATTTGTTCATATACAATATGGGAAAAATGCAGCAATCTCCAGATCTTGCCATGCTTTGTAATATAGTAAATGTCCATTTCTGCGTGAAATGCCTTGCGGGTTACTACAGTAAAACATTACCACTGGTACTATGCTATCACAAGTTTAAGGACTTCAATCATTATAAATTTGGTAGTTTACGATCAGCTTCACCAAAACTCAAGTGTGGTAAGTAATTTGTGTATTGTAGGTTAGCTTAAGTAATCCAAAGTCAGAGAATTGAGGATTTGTATTTTGTTTTGAAAATTAGTGCCATTAGATATGAATGAGCATAGCTAGAGTGGAAATAAAGCTTATGTGTGCAGAGAACACTGAAACATGTTGATCATATATGTTTCTATAAATGGGTCTGTTTTGTTTACCCTATCTCTAATCTTGTTTGCAAGGAAAAAGCTTTGCTCTGCTGCTGCAGTTGTTGCTGTATCCATTATGGAACACTGTTCATGGGTCAAAATATCAATAATGGTTGTTTGTGTAGCATGATACAGAATGCTAACTTCAGTGATGGATTTCAGCCTTGGCGTATAGTCGCATGCTCCGTCCTTTTGAAAACCACCTATATTTTAAGACATCCCTCTGTACTCCACTTTTAGTAGTACAGTGTGTGCCGATTTTCACTCTAGCTGCTATGCCGAGTTTTAGTCTTAAATCTGTAGCTCAGCATAGTAGTTAGAGTGAAAATAAGCTACAAACAAGAGTGAACATTGTCATACCTTACTGTAATGTTCTGGATGGCAGAAACCAGTCAGTTAGCGGGAGTGAGTTATTTATTTTTCCCACTGTCTTTTCCTTGGGTTGTAGCTGGTAAATTATCAGAGTGGGGGATGGCGGGGGGTACTGACTACAAGTCATTTAACTAAAAAAAAAAAGTAAAAGTTGGGTTCTTGCTTTAAATTTATGGATGCACTCTGTGTTGCGTCTGCCTGCTTGGTATTAAAAGCATACACCCAGAGCATTGTATGAGATTTGATTTCCAAAACAGGAGTAGCAGCATGGCAATTTCTGAAATGGGAATGGGAACAGAAGCAAAGCATTCTCATCATCAGGACTGCAGCATAAGCATTATGGATAATGGCTTGCTTTATCGTTTTCAATACACAATTCGGCAGCAGAAATGGAAGTAGGTCATTATGAATGCCAGATACTCTGACACACACAGTTTTGTTCCACCTTATCTTTAAATAATATTTTAGCAGATATATTTACATTTAATACTTGAACCAGCAATAGTTTGTCATGCATTGTTAATTACTGAAAATATTGTGGTGAATATACGTCAGCATTAGAGGCTGCAAAGTCAAGACAATACCAGATAGTTTTAGTTATGATTAATAGAACATAATCAGAGCTTTATTATTAATAGAGCGTTAGTCCTGTCAGGGCATTTTCATGCATTTTGTCAGAATCTATCACTAACTGAGTAGCAGGAATTCACATGAACAGTTATGGAAAATAATACTGATCTACTTCTAAACAAATGACAACATAAGTGTGATCAAAAACATGCCAAAAGAAAACCACTGCAATGACTGAAAAGGGCTGTTATACAGAGCAATGGTAAAACAACCCTTTCACAATTACAAACACAGAAAGCATTATTGTTTCAAGGAATTACTCATTCATTTCTTGTATTTTAAAATGCAGCCCTTCTAGAATTCAACCATTTGTCTGGTAAACTGTAGTCCAGTACAATTTTTAATTAAAAAATAAAAGTTTAGATTAGAACATTGACAACTTTTCCTGCCTTAGTTTAGTTTACAGGCATACTCTCCCTGTGTGTATACATGCTTCTTTACAGGCATTACACATCCTCTTACTGCTTTTACAGAAATATACATGTGTAAAATTTAATTTTCCTAGGCTGGAGCAACAGCAGCATTATATAAATGTTTTGCTGCTTTTTTGGTGAATGTTGATACTTTGGAACCCAGCAGCATTATATTAGGTAGAAAGTGTGTGTGTGTGTGTGTGTGTATTGCCATAGTTTGAGATGGCAGGTTAGTTAATTAACTTGCCCATGCTCAAACCCTGTATCTTGGTTACAGGAGACAAGAGCCTGGATCCTGTATATCATCTGCAAGACCCTACTGTAGCCCTTGGTTGTTAGGGTTGGTTGAAATGGGTACCTTTGTTATTTATCATACATTTTGTTTCAATGCCTAATGGAAAAAATGACCAAAACCACAAATTTAAAAAGCATTTAAATAAACATTGCTGTACTTCATAGGAAATGCATGAAATCAGGAAGGTGAGTGAAATAACGCATGCATTTCTGTGTGGTCCTAAAAAAGTGTACAGGGGACCATGGATTGAAAACAGCCCAGGGACCAAGGTACATATAATCCATCACTGATCCGCTGCATTTTCAATGAATGTGAGTTCTGAATCTGATGCATTTTCAATTAATGTCAGCTTCAAGGAGAAGTTTATTGTTGCCCATGCTACTTTTGTTTTCAATGTGCAACTGTTTTGTTTAACAAATTGCCATCGGTGTTTGCGCTATAAAATTTGGAAGGGGTTTTATTGACACAGGTATATTAAATATACTTATCTTTCCTGCAGAAGACTTGGGTTCTACTCTCACATCATATAAATGGATTACTGACACTGCAATGCACTTTAAGGGGGAGTGATGTACTTCTGAGATGAAATGTTAAAGTAAGGTCCCATCTACCTGCTTTGATGGCAGGTGCTCTGAAATGTTTTACATCCACCTGAGCTAGCAAAAAGAATAGGAGATGTTTCCCGATGCCCTGGCCGAATTTCACCTAGTTGTATAAATACCAACAAGGGCCTCCCTTGAAAAGAGGCTTAGAACCTAGTGGGATTAACTTGTTCAACAAAGGGTAAATACATTAAATCCACATCTCTATCTTCATTTCAGAAGTAAAGAAAATAGTATGTATGCTGACAGTTTTGAACAGTGTTTGCAGTCATTTGGGGGGATAAGTAATGGAACACCAAAATGGCTGCTGGGGGTCAATTACCCTCCCTAGGGCCTCATTTGACCAGGATCTGGTACTGTAAGCTATTATTTTTTAATCCTGTAATGTAAAACCATATACTAAAGGTAGCAATAGGCCTGGGGATGTCTGTAGATGAATTAATTTGCTCTGCTGTTTACCATTTCTTATGGTCACAGTACCCTAAATTATGTTATAGAATGAATGGGAACTTGGCATCTGGAGTGTTTTTGAGAAATAAACAGGGATTCCAATAGAAGGGGCTTGATGGACAGCAGGCATGTGAGACAGAAATTGCCTAGAAGAAAGTAGTCATTTCAGTTTATTTTGCAACTTCGGACTTAGTATGTCAATCTTTATTTACCCATAAATTCTGTTTGTTTAGAGCGGTTTAAAATTTGACCTCTACGCAGTCTGTCTTGGATTCACGAGACTTGTAATTTCAGGTAGATTGTTGCTTATCTGTGTGCATCTGAGACATCATCTCTGTTGCAAAGTTGTTTTAACAGCAGTGCTTTTTGTACATATGTCCTAAGCATATTTTTTAATTCAGTTTTGTGTTAGCAGTGAAAGGCTGGCATGCTATTTTCAGCAGCCAGTCATTTGCTTTAGACATATGGGCATATGTAAAGTTATATTATCCTTAAATTGTGCTTTAGATGAACAGTACCTTTGGAGTTAAAATAACATACCATATTCTAAGTTAGGTGGGAGGGTGAGACATAGAATCTTTAATTTCAGGCCTTCAGTAAATCAGATTTATTATTATTGCTTTTTTAAATTGAAACTAGTGATCTATTAAAGGTTGCAAAAGAAGTAAATGGTGATACTTTCCATGTGCTTCATCATCTCTTTGCTTAAATATTTTATTTTTATTAGCTTTATTGCATTCTGTTAGGTGGGGATTTAAGCCTGGTGAACAGTTTATGCCTGTGTTACTTTGCCAAGGGGGGTGTAAAGTAAATCTATACTGAATTAAACTTTTGGGAAAAATGGCACCTACTATAACAGTATTTTAATCTAGCAGGGTCAAACCAGATACTTGGTAGGCAGTGGGTATGGGGACTGTTTGTAGGTAAAATGATTGGCACTGAACAGTAAGAGTGTGTTCTGCTGAGGAAACCTTTTTGTGTTCAGTTATTTTTGCACAAATTATATGGAGTATTTATGAATTAATTCAAACGTCTGTGCCTCTGGTTTATATTTGATGCTGCAATAATATCAATGTAGATTCTGAACTGATTCTGAAAATGCATTTAGAAATTTGGGCTAAGCTCCTAAATGGTCACCTTGACTGTATGCCCAGTAACTACCTATGAATCTAAAAATTACCTGCATTTTTATAATACTTGCTTTGGTTATGTCACCTTCATTGGGACTCTTTCCAAGGTTAGCATAATGGATGTGCAGGATATGCCACTATGAAGGGGACTGTGGCTTGACATGGATAACCAATCATGGCATCCAGGCATGCTTTGCAACAAGTGGTACTATCTGTAAATTATCTGTTTGCTGGACAAGAGTTACATACCTCCATTACCATAGCCACACCGCAATGATGTACAACTGAATGTATTCAGCACCCTCTAGCTGGTCTAGTTCCCAGACTGTGCATCCCCCACTCCTGCAAAGTCCTGGATCCACCACTGCAGTGGGTTCCCATATTAAGGTTAGCAGTAGTAGATGAAGCAGAGTGTATCTGAAGACAGTGTGTCAAAGGAAGATGTTCCTGAACTTTCTGTGGAATGCTCACAAGAAATAGAAAGCAAAAAAAATGCTCATAAGAAACAGAGAAGAAAATGATCTAAGGGATGATTTGCTTGATGTAATGGAGATGGATAGACATATTTGGGTTGATGAAATAAAATAGATTACAGAAATAAATAAGACCCAAAATGTTAAGACTGGTAAAAATGAAGGCAACATCCAGAACTATTAACATAAATTCACAAGATATAACAGAAGTAAGTAGGATACATTACTGTACAGCTACGCTAGTAATTAATAAAAGTATTACCACAAAAAATAGATTAACAAATGAAAGGAAGGGAACAAGTAAAATGCCACTGTGGAAAATGATAAAGCAATAAAGACAATAACTATCACTGTTGGAAGAGTTTAGAAACGGGAACAGGTAATCAAATACTTGTGTGTTGCTTTTATCATGTCTTATCAAAACAGACCAGGATCTATCATACAGTGTTGTCAAGAATAAACTATAAAAGTATCAGCACATACAGAAAAAATAGAAGATATGCAGATAAGAAGGAAAAAGAAAATAAGCATTTCATTGATGACTGAAAAGGTTTTACATAGAACCTCAAAACAAAGCAAAAAAGAAATATATACAAAGACCATGTTGCAAACTGGAATCTCCAGATTTGCTACCAAGGCAAAAATCCTCCTCCCATCACTGCACCTCCCTACACTCTTTAAATTGGCTTGAACTCCCTAATCAACTTGACTTCTTCCAAATCGTCACAGCCCACAAATTGTTATTTCAACCTACTAGCTGCCTTGCATTATCTAATATCTTACAACCATATACCCCCTTAGATCTATTCACCAAAACCTTATAATCGTCCAAAAACCCACACACCCAGCTGGTCGGCTTCTACTCTCCTTTTCCCTAGCCAAAAAATGGAATGTCCTGCCCTCTACTCTGAGGACCTGTGACAATCCACACACCTTCAAAACACAACTTCATTCTTACCTAGTTCTTCACAGGAAATGTAACTGCACTCTTCAACTCATACCTCCCAAGCTCTGCTCATCCTTCTCTCCTGACTAACCTTCATACTTTCCTAATGTCTCTCATATACTTAGTTTATAAATGTAACTAAACAGTTAACATCCAGCCATTATGCTGTATGCCTATCTTTAGTTTTGCTGACTTTACTGAATGATACCTGTTTTGACTATAATACTACCTGTTGATTGTAATGAAAATATTTTTCTTGTAATTCTCTGTGTAATGTAACTTTGTATTGTGGAGCTTTTCTTCCTGGGCCTCCACTGAAAATGGGCTGTCGGGCGCAGTGGACCTCCCCAGTCACCAAACTGGAATAAATAAATATAAATGAAAATGCTAACTGGTAACAGGATTAAAAGAAATAGTAAGGAGCTCTAATGTAGAGGATATGAAATGGGATGAAGTAATGGCCAGAGACACTGTGACAAAAGATAATAAAGCTCTTAGATGGAAAACCCAGGCCTCGATGTAATGCCTAACTTCTGGCTAAAAGTGTCAACATCTTTACATAAAAATTCAGCCCTGAGTAAGAATTACTTGTATGGATATCTCAAACAGTGACCAACCTGGTTAAGAACAGGAAAAAAAAAATCATACCTCTCCTTAAGAGTGAACCTGCAAGCCATTCTAATAACTATAGAGCAATAACTTGTTTCTGTACTAGAACTGATGCAAGCAGAGTTTATAGCCATTTAAATAAATCAGTTTTGGCTTGGAAAATCAATGAGAATTATATTTACTAAATAATGACAGGCATTTGAGTTTCATACTTCATATACCTCAGAAAATGCACTGTAACACAAAACCTTTTATTCTAGCGACTTTCTAAGTTTATAAGAGCAATATTTAAAACTTGTCCCTATTTCTGAGCATTTGGCCCCACATTAATTCTGCCTTTGTCCAGCTTTCTTCTTCTGAGAGGTATGTATTAGAGTTGGCAGCTGCCCTGTTGTCCTGGCCAGGTGGGATTTGCTGCTGCACTTGGTGGGGGGTTAATGTGCCTAATGATGGAAGTGGGTTAAACAGTTAAGATCAAGCCTTGGGGATTTGGTAACAGGTCATTCGTTCTTGCCTTGTCCAGCGGTTAGATTCTGGTGCTGAAACGGCCCAATATTTGCTCCTCTGTTCAACCTAATGTCACTTGCCCTCCTGAATCCAGCACAATAAACATCTGTTTTGAAGTGCAATGTTAGTTACTCAAATGCATTCTTCTCAAAATAATGTCTCTAATGGAATCCCTGGCTGTGTTCCATTGTGGAGTATACTCACCCCTTATCTCAGGACATCTGTTTTTCTCAGTTGCGGCACCAATTCCCACAAGAAACCTTTACCTATCAGTCTGTTTTTAATAAGGTTCAAGAGTTCATAGGCTTTTGTAGGTCAGGAATTTAAAAAAATAATGTATTTTTATTTAAGAATTTTGTGTTTTACATATATGAATAATATCAAACTTAAAAGTATATGTGAAGTTACTAATAAAACAAGTCAACCAAACAGGACAAACACTCAGAGGGTGCTGCCAGGATTCACGGTTTTTAGAAATGCACATTTTCCAGCAGGTTATAAGAAAGTTTGTTTTACACACAAAAGCCCAGTATTGTTACCTCCTACAATTATAGTGACCGTTTTACATTATTCACACTAAATATGGAATTAGAGATGCAGCATACCCGCTAAAATAGAATCCTTTATTTGAACAGGCAGTAATACAATAGTCATATCTGACATTGTTACTTTTTTCTGGCTCATTTGTACATTTTAATTAATCTGTTCATTAATATTTGTTTATTTTACACGTAAAGCTTGGACATTTGACTCCTGTTTGCAGAGTACATTGTTGTCCCTTCAGAGTTCTTTTGTTTTCTGTCATATAATGCATGCCTGGTTACACTCATGAATATCATTATTTATTGCATTCTTCTTTCTTTTTTTTTTTTTTGTTTCCAGTCATTTTCCAGTGTGGTTGAAGCTATGCTTTGTGCTGGACCTTGGCACCTAGCTCCCTTTGGACTTTATATGCTTTAAGCATTTCACCCACAACACATAGCCACTGTTAGGATAGAACTGAATGAAGAGAGCCAGCTACTCAGTTCAGGGCCTGTGGGATGTCACAGAATCACACAAAGCTGGCCTATTTTTTTTTTTTCATTTTTTTAATTTATTTGTCCATATTCCCAACAGTTTTGTTGATGGGAACATGTGATGACTAAGATTCTGGGCATGCCACGTAACACAAACCACATTTGTACAACTACAACCTGTGATTACCAGTCAAACATTATTTTTAAAGTGCAATTCCTAAAGTTCCAGGTGCATCTTGCACATAAGAAGACAGTAGGTGTATAATTACGAGAATGTAACATACAAAAGAAAAAATGTCACCTTTAAGGCACAATATACTGTAAGTCTACAAATGCTTGACAAACTTTCTTCCCATCTGTAGTAAAGACCTACATTTCCAGAACTCATTTAGCGAGGCTTGTCCCCGAATTTGTGATTCTTTAACATTGAAGTTTCTATCACTTCTGCTGGGCACAGACTTTTTTGTGAACTTGAATTTTTATTACTTCAGATGTTTTAGTAAAGACAAATGTTCTCCTCGTCTGTGTTTTTTTGTCTGCAGCTAATTTTTTCAGTTTACATTTCATTCGTGTACGAGTGATAATGGACCAAATATCATCAGTGAGTAGATGTAACATCAAAAGTATAGAATTATCATTATAGTAGGGTAGTTCAGTGAGATCTAACTAGATTAAAAAAAAGATAATGGTAATGTCATATCCATGGAGAATACTCTGTTCTAAAACAGAAAGTAAAGATGAACATTGATTACAAAATGCGTTCAGTACCATTATAGCTTAAATATTCTTTTGTGAGACACTGAAATAGTAATAAACTTTTCTTTTTACATATCCTTGTTAAATTCTAAATATTAAACAAATACGCATGTAAAAGACCAGCGCATAAGTGGCAAATACAAAGCTGCAGAGACCAGAGAATAGAAATGTGTTTTAGTTTTATACAAGTTCAAATGTTTATATGGGTAAAACACTATTGTTCTGGTTATATTTTATTTAATATTAGTGTAGCAGTTAATTTTATTTTTATAAAAAAAAGTTTTTTTTTTTTTACAAGTTTTATACAAGTTTAAATGTTAATGTAAATAAACCCCCCTATTGTTCTGGTCATATCTTTTTTGTTGTTTAATATTTTGTCTGTTCTTCAATGCATGTTTGAATGTTAGCATTCCATGATTCCACAAGAGTGGGTGTGGTTATATAATTATGTATGTAACTTTTATGCTAATCAGAGTCCAGCTTTTTTGCCAGTTGTGGGAAGGAGACGTAATTAATAGGACAGAGACTAGATGGATTATCAGATTACGGGGAGATAGGGGCAGAGGCTTAAATGATAGGATTCCTATCAAGCCTATATTAAGAAATAGGATGCTTTGTAAGTAGTTATACAAAGTGTAGACCATGCCTTGGGTCCTTCAGTATTGTAATGTTATCCATAAGTGTGCATTTTCATGTGTGTTCCAGAGTTTTTATTTAAAAACTATTTAAAAAATGTTTTGAAAGTTAAAGATTCATATGAGTATATATTATTTATATAAACATTTATATATATATATATATATATATATATATAGTTTTTTATTTGCATATCATAACATTGTGTTTTAGCAAGGGAGGGACAGGTTCATTTAAGGTGTAGCATGCCTTTTATATGTTCGTTTTTAATTGTTTAATAGGAAAAGCATTTTGATAGGCTGTTTTGTACTGGTTTTGGTATATAGCTATGATGTTATAAATATGGTTGTAAGGTCTGAAGAAGTGGTGTTTAAGCACCATGAAAGCGCTTACCGAATTAAGAGTTTTTATTCTAGCAGTGGCTTCCCTGTCATTTGGTTGGATCATTGAATGCAACTGTGATTTTTGCCAGTTGTACCTATTTTTTCATGGGCCTTTGTCCAGATTTTTGATGTTTCCAAGTTGAAAGGTATGGCCATAATTGAGAATCGTACAAAGAGGAATAGCCTAGGTATGGCATAGATAGATTACAGAAAAGCAATTGACAGTATCACACATTCATGGATAAAGGAAGACTTGCTTGCAATGTATGATACTCTCTACATTGACCTTGTATCAGTTATTATCCCAGGGATTAAAATTCAGTGGGGGGTATTCTAAGGTGATTCTTTGTCACTGCTGTGGTTTTGTCTTGCTCTTAACCAATTAAGCTGTTTACTTAATAGATTCTTCTATGGTTACACTTTTACTCTGAAAATCCAACCTTATTTAAAAACTCCCCATGTACTTTTTCCACATGACATAAAACTGTATACTTCAGATGAGTGGTTGAAAGCACAACTACAAATGGTTAAAACTTTCTCAGAGGAAGTAAGAATGGCATTTCATTCTGATCAATGTGTAAAAGGAACATTTAACAAGTGAAAACTGCTGTACCAAAAATATCAACCTGGGACAGGAATGTGAACTTGAGCAGGATGGGCTGTATAAACATTAGGGAGTAGAAGGAGCTTTGATGATAAGACACGAATAAATGAGAATAAAGTTTAGTAGGGAATACTTTTGAAGGCTATAACTAATATTGAACAGTGCCCTGGCATCTAAGTATAATATCCAAGCTATAAATCAGTTTGCTCTTCCTTTTCTAACTTATCATTTTGGGTGATTGACTGACCCCAAAAATTATTGGATCAAATTATTGGATCAATTGAACAAGAAAGCAAGAAAAATAATTCATGCTTGTCAAATGATATATAAACATCAGTGGATACCAAGAACATATATTCCTCGCTGTGAAGGAGTTATGGACCTCCACATGTATAGATCTGCAATCAGAGGACTACCTCATCAGATTCCAATACAGTGAAGGTTTTAAAATAGAGGAGAAGTGTAAGATGATATCTTTGTTTAACTTATCAGAAGCATTTTGATATTAAGTGGGAATGGAAATCAACCCACAGATAGAAAAAAAAATCAGACAGCAAATGAATGTGCCAAAAAATGAAAAGAACATAAGGAATAGGATCAGATGAGACAGAAAGAAAATACACAAATATAGTAGCAAGTAAAGAGAACTCCTGGAATGACCAAATGTTGACCAAGATTTTATGCTGGAATGGTTAAGGAGAGGTGAACTGAAACCAAAAGATGAACGGGTTATAATGGTAGACCAGGATAGTGGACTATGTATATCTAGGTTTACAGAGTCCATTGAAAAGGTGAGAGAAACAGACTAATGCAAGTTCTGTAAAGCAGAACTGGAAGAGTCGCACATCTTGTTGCTGGGTGCGATACACGCAAAGTAGAGGGCCTGTATCTCGGCACTATATTGTGGCAAGACGGGATTGTGCACATATTATAGTACAGAAGTAGGTGACAAGCACTGGAAACCTGAATCACAAAGCTTTATAGAGAATGATGAAGTTTATATCACATGGGTTTACCCCTTACCAACTGCTCAAAAACAGAGGAGAGAAAACCGGATATAGTAGTCCATAAAAAACAAAAGCAGTGTTTTTTTTAAAGAAACATTTTTATTAATTTATCATTTGACATAAGCAATCATACATTTTTATAAATGAAAGCAAACCATATTGACATAATCTTAGTTGCAAGCATTTTACATCACAAACCATATTGACATAAACCCAGCTGTAAACATTATACATCACTTATAATTGTAACTGATTACAAACCTAATAACTCTGCTGGTGAATCCCTGTTTGCCAACTTCATTGGCAAAACCTGGAATTCATTACCAAACTATATAACCCTACAATCCTCCAAAAGTCTCTTCAAAAAAAAACCTTAAACAGTATCTCAAACTGAATTGGCTCTGCCCATTTACCAACCCTGATTAAGTTATAAACTAAAAGCATATTCTGCAATTATCATAACTTGTAACTACATCACCAAGCTCTGCTTCCAATCTGATGTCTCTTAATTGTCTGTCCATGACAATTGTGAGTCCCTACTAGGCAACACTACTAACCCATTGTATATAATCACTTTGTTTTTATAATTGTTTGCTAACTTCTGTGTAATCTATCTAAGTTTGTCTTTGGAGCTTTTCTCCCCGGGCCTCTGCTGAAAATGGACATGTATCCAGTCGGACTATCCCGGTAAACAAATGTAAAATAAAATAATCTAACAAATCATTGTCATTCAGAAATTACACAGCTCATTCAAGCCCTGCCCTCTTTTAAACTTCATTGCTGCCACAATTCCAGTTTTGTCCTGTGTAATTTGCTCCTACCCTTTTCTAAAGATCCCAATTCCAGTGTTTTATTTCTATTACTATATTCACTACTCCTAGTACAGTTGATTCAGACTTTGATTTCCATTTTCTAGTAATTACTTGTTTGGCTGCTACCATAATTAGATTCAGCAAGGACTTACTATGCCTAGGAACTTCTGATTTTGTGTCATAGCTCAGAAAAATTATTTTCCTGGTTACATCAATTTGCTCACCCAGCATCTCTGACAGAGTAGTCTGCAGGGAATCTTTAAAGTCTGCCAACTCATTACACACCTAGAAAATATGTTCCCATTTACCTTTTTCTTCCCCATCACACTTCCAACATTTGCAGTCTACCTGAGGAAAAATTCTCTGGAGTCTACTGGGGGTATAAAAATACCTATGTAAACATTTCCAAGCAAAAATCTTAAATCTTCTAGATGTTCCATACTTGTGATACAAACATATATATCCCTCATTGTTTATTTGCGAATTGCTTATCCAATCTCTCTTCCCAGTTATTTATATTCCCCTCTGAGTGATTCTTATAGTTATCTTGCAATATTTTATATGCTGTACTAATTATTCCTTTTTGAGCATCTTCTTTTGATCTAGATTTTAATGTTACACAACACTGTAATGTCATTTTTGGTTTTGTCAGGTATAAAATAATATTTGCAGATAGAGCCAGCTTTTCTTGACTACCATACCAATTATATCCTTGAATTTTTGAGTTCCTTATTTTCATTGTTATTTGCATTATGTATAGAACCATTAGCAAAGGGGAAAGAGGACACCCCTGCCTGGTTCCTCTGCTCAACCAGAAGTAATAAGAATCCCACCCACTTTAATTTTTACCTCCAATCCCTCATATATCCTCCTAATCAACCTTATAATTTTATCAGGGAATGCCAATGATTCCATTGCCCTCCTCATAAAGTCCTAGCTTGCAATTTCAAATGCTTTCTCTGCATCAAGACCCAACAAGTGATATTTTCTTAAATTCTGCTTCCTTCTGGATCATCAGTGTTCTGTTAATGTTGTCAAATGTCTGCCTCCCTCCACAAATCCACATTATTCCATATCTATTAATTTTGTCTTTCTTTTAGCCATTATAGACATAAACCCTTGTTTAGTACTGAAATGTAATCATGGTTTAGTATTGAAATGTGCCTATCTGAAGCTGGATCTGATGGATCTTTATCCTTTTAGGTATTACAGCTACCGCCGCTTTCTTCCAGGATGTTAGTTCTTCTTCTCTTAAAATACTGTTAAAACCTTCCATATCTTTCATTTTTTCCTTCCAAACTTCCACAGGAATACCAGCTATTCCTGGGGACTTTCCTGTAGACTGGTTATGCATCACGATTTTTATCTCATCTCCTCCTATCTTAACTGTTAGTAATTGAGCCTCATCTACCTCTAACCTTATCAAATTTAATTCTTCCATAAACTGTACCATTTGTACCTTTTCTTGATATCCATATTTCTTTGCTTTATACAGACTAATTTCCGAAATATTTCTAAAATCTCTACAGGATCTTTTGTTACCTTCCTTGTTATAGGATCCCTAAGCTTGGCGACAGCCCTTTCTACTACCTGTTGCCCGAGTAGTTGTTCTGAAAGTCTTTGTGCTTTGGAGTTATTATCAAAAAACAGTTGCTTAACAACAATCTTTCTAAACTCATACATATTATTGTGTTGATCCCTTATTTTCTGTTTAGCATTCTGCAGTCGCTCCTCCTCTTATTCTATGAGATTCCCTTATTCTGCAATACTTTAACATGGGTCTATATTATATCCTCGAACGCTTAAAAATGCGAACGCTGGTTGATCAAACTTATTTTCGCAAAGCTGCAAATTATCGAAGCAGCAGAAACTGAAATTTTTTCCTAGGGAAAGAATTCGGTTGTCCGTTTCTGTTGCTTCGGTATTTTCAGTGTTATGGTGGAAAGTTACCGGTCGGATTCAGGTAAGTGTGCGATTGTGTGGATGTGAGTGTTAGGGTGATTTAGGTGAGTTAGGGTTAGGGCTCGGGTTAGGTGTGTGTGCGATTGAGTGGACATGAGGGTTTGGGCAGATTTAAGTGAGTTAGGGTTAGGGAGCAGGTGAGGTGAGTGTACGATAGTGACGGACCTTAGTGTAGGGTTAGGTATCAGATTTTAGGTGTATGTGTGTAGATTTCTGTTTGTTTGGTGTGCTTGTGTTGTGTTTTAGATCAGCGATTTTTTTCCCTGGGAAAAAAATCGCTGATCTGACAGTTCGAGATTGTAAGCTTTCACTTAAATTAGGTCGATCAATCAGCGTTCGCTTTTTTAAGCGTTCAATGAGATAATGTAGGTTCATACTAGGCTATCTGCCCTAGGGCATTTACAAGCCTAGCCAGAGTGTGTTTGGCTTTCGCCACCCATTCTAAAATGAATTTTGCTATGCCCTTTTTCGAGGTTAGTATACTGTGCATCTGTCTAACAGTGACACAGAAGTGATACCCGGAGTAAATCTACGATCTCCCATCCACTCATCAAGATTCCTCTTGAAGAGAGTCAATGAGGGACTCTGCCTAGCCTGGACTGGGATTTTATTCCAGAGTGAAGGGAACCTCTGGGTTATGAATCTGTCCCTCCAGCATGTCCTATTTATTTCAGTGCTGAGGTTCAAGTCTCTCGAGCGCATAGCTCGATGGGATTTGGATTTTCTGAGGTGCAGCATGCCCATTAATTCCGGGTTGGACATGGCTTTATACGTCAGGCACAGATCGCCTCTGAGCAGGCGGTATACCACTCCCATTAACATTTGTCAATCCCTCTAAATACTGTTTGTTACTTCTTAACCATATCTCCTGTTGTTTTATTTCTACCCTGTTTTTAAACTCTACTTTAATTTTATCCCACTCTCTAGCTATATTTTCAAAAGAAATTTATATATTCTCTAATAGCTCATGGGTAATTTTCATAACCCATTCCTTAAATTCCTCTCTCTTCAGCAGGTGGGAAAGTGTCTGTGTCTCATTTTTATTTCATTACTCTGTGTTTTTTATTTTAGTTATTGGAGCATGATCTGCAATAGATATTGGGTGCATATCAACACCTTCAATTAAATGCACATGTTCCTGTGAAATGTAAATCTTGTCTAGCCTGGCCCACTTTTTGTATCTTGGGGAATAATATGTAAATTCACTCTGAACTCCTAGTACTGAATTCACATCTTCCATGTAAATGTTTTCATAAATTTCTTCAAAAGTCTACTCTCCTTTGTTATACTTTCCCTTCTGGGCCCCCCAGGCACATCTTCACTGCTGCAAATCAAATTCCAGTCCCCACCAACAAGTAATATTCCTTGCTGATAGCTGATATTTCTCCCAGAATTTTCAGGCTCCATTGTATCAGTTTTAGGTGGATTATAAATACATGCCAGTATAATCCTCCTCCTCCCTTGCCAGTAACCCCTTAGTACTACAAATCTACCATTATTATATTTGTCATTCTCTACTATCTGTTGGATCTCCGCTTGCAATTAATATAAGTGCTCCTCTCTTCCTTTGTCCCAGGAATTCTACTGAATAACCATCCTGAGAACCTTTCTTTATGAAATTCACATGTTCAGTTCTTTCCACGTGTATCTTTTGTAGCATAGTTATTCACTCTACATTTTTTTAATTTAGTTCACTACTCTTTCTTTTTTCTATTTATTTTTGAGACCATTGATATTTAAAGACATTACAGAAAGCTTCATTGTATTAAAAAGTTATTCTCACCTTTTGTGTATAGCAACTTTTTTGTTAAATATCCAGTTCTAGATTTTGTGTTACATACATACACTGTTTGGCAGGTCGAGCTTTTTATACAGTTGTTTCTTGTCATATCCATTTGAGTCTATGTCACATCTTACAAAACTTTTTGAGCTGATGTTGTCTTTTCATTCTTCCTGAATGGGTCTATATTAGATGAGCGGCCGTTCCGATGTTTGAATCATAGATGGTCGAAGGTGAAAGTCAGCGGCTTTTCACACACGCAGAATGGGAAATTTTCCCTTTTTGCATTGAAGCGCATTCTCGGAGTTGGTATATTTAAGTAGGGGGTGTGGGGGTGCAGGGGATTTGCGCCCTGCTCAGAGTGGTAAGGTAAGTTTTCTTTTTTGTCTTTTTATTTTATTATATAGTCGATGTTTTGAACTTCGCTCATATGAGTTCGCTCATGTGAGGTTCGAAGTTTTGAAACTTTGACTATATAATATAGACCCTTCCTGAACATATGGTTTTCATATGATCCTCAGATCTAACTTGGCCACATATACCAAACTTAAGATCCAGCTCTTGAGCTTCTCCCTCTACCTATAATGCACTGTTGCATCTCCAAAGACTCAGATCGTGTTTGCTGCCATTGTGAACAGATGCAGGTTTCCAAGCTCTTGAGCTACTTTTGGTTTCGTGAGTAAAAAAAATTTTATTGATGTTTCCTGTTTCCTCTTCTATATGTTAACTGACCTTTGTATATCCTCCCTCTAAGTTTTCACACTGTCATTAGGGTGCTTCTTTCCCTTTCTTCCTTCTAATATCTTTTTAGGTAGTACTTTATTACCATTGCTGGTATTTCCTTTGCCCATAACTTGGGTAATTCTTGCTATCATAGTTGGTAGCAGAACTGTTCTATTTTTGTAAAAAAAAAATCTTTTACATTTTTGGTAGTGTGTAAATTTCTTATTTTCAGACTCCATGTGTTACTTTATAGTTATGGCAAAAAAAATCCACAGGTTTTAAAATGTGCACTGCTTGTGGTCATAAAATACTGAACTCAGATGCCCACGAGGAGTGCATGTATTGTCTAGGGAATGACCATTTAGAAACTACATGCAAAATATGCTCCACCTTCAACCTTAGAGCTTTAGTGGATTATATGAATAAACTGATCCTAAGAGGTCTTCTTCCTTCCACTGCTACTTCAGGGGCTTAAACCCCCTCTAAACACAGCAAGTTTGCTCCTTTGGAGCATAGGAAGTGCTTCCTTCTGAGGTTCCCCTATGTCTTCCTTGGCGCCTCCGACAAAGACAAATCATTGGATCCAGCACTGTCAGGCTTCTTCAACTGCAATTTTATTAGTCCAACAGTGACTCCCACAGATCCTAGATCTTTGGATCCAAAGCAGGGATCTACTTATAGGAGTACTACTCCTCAGTATTCTATAAAACCAATATCACCTATCCCATCTTCAAGTTTGCTTCAAACCCAAAAAAAGCATTCTAGGTCTCCCTACACTTCTTCCTCTAGGTCCTTCAGGAGTTTATTGGAAGCAGATGTGGGTGAGGTGATGTGCAAGTTTCTCAGAGCTCAGATCCTGATGGGTTCTTACTAGTTCCTTCCCCTGTCAGATCCATGAGTATGCCAACAACATCTAAAGCTATTTTCTCTCCTTCTCAGATCCATTCTGTGGTTTTGGAGCCCCAAGATCTGAGATCCCTGAGATGTCTGGTGTCATATCCAAGGAAAGCTTCTTCCTCCACTCTGAATATGTTGGCTGTGTCCCTTCCTGTCAGATCCTCAGACCTGGACAGTTCAGATCCAGTTCCACCCCTGACGTGTGGATCCGAGGGAAGTCTAGACTTGTCTTTATTAGTTGCCCATTAGGCTTGTAAGGAGCTGAATACTGTTGAACTCATTCCTAAAAGACTGTACAAGTTTTTGCCCCCCCCCAACTGACAGACTGCACTGGAGCAAAGGTATCCTGGTTGATGCTATGGCATTGGTAGCAGCCACCAAGAAAGAGCTAGCGGAACAGACCTCTGCTGTCCATCCTCCTAACAGGGAGTCTTCTAAGGCCTTCAACAAAAGATCCCTTACCACCTTGGGATCAGACAGTTGTACTACAAGGCCTAACATAGAAACATTGTGAGCCTTCAGCTAAATCTGATCTAGAGTTTCCATCATGGAAAACCGTTTTCTTGATAGCCATCACATCTGCAAAGAAAATATCTGAACTCCAGGCTCTCTTTTCAAGATGTCCTTACATAATTTTTCATAAGGACAGAGTTTCCTTACTGACTAGCCCTTCCTTTTTACCTAAAGTGGCCTTGGAGAATAACATTAATCAATTCATCCATTTATCAGTTTTCTTTCCAAACATTTCCCCTCCCTTCCAACACCTCACCTGAACACCCCACAGTGGAGATACAGTGACTCCCCATTGGAGTTTCTCATGCAGGATACCGATTTTGATGGAGAGTGGTCCATGAGATCACCACCAGATGACATCTCCTTTGGAGATATTTTAGAGATCCTGAAACAGAAAGGTGGCTGGTCTTCCCAAAATCCCTCACCAGAAGATTCAGTGTTTTTGGAGGCCTTTGGTTCTGGCCCATCTACATCTTGAGTTACCACCGGCGGGTGAACATATTGATTTAGTTGCTTGTTTAGCTTGTAAGGAGCTAAATACCATCAAACCCATTCTTAAAACACCTGACAGGTTTTTGGCCCTCCAACTGACAGACTGCACTGGAGCAAAGGGATCCTAGTTGATGCTGTGGCAGTGGCAGCAGCCACCAAGAAAGAGTTAGCTGAACAGAGCTCTCCTGTCCATCCGCCTAACAATGAGTCTTCTAAGGCCTTCAATAAAAGATCCTTTACCACCTTGGGATCAGACAGTTGTACTACAAGGCCTAACATAGAAACCGTTTGAGCCTTCAGCTAAATCTGATATAAATTTTCCATCATGGAGAACAGTTTTCCTGATAGCCATCACATCTGCAAAGAAAATATCTGAACTCCAGGCTCCATCTTCAAAATCTTGTTACATAATTTTTCATAAGGACATGGTTTCCTTACAGACTAATGCTTCCTTTTTACCTAAAGTGGCCTCTGAGAATAACATTAACCAATCCATCCATTTACCAGTTTTCTTTCCAAAAATTTCCAGTAAAGGAGAGTACATGCTCTACCTTTTTGATGTGCACAAGTATGTTTTTATCTTCACAGGACAAGACAATTCAGAAAATCAGACCAACACTTTGTTTCCTTTTCTCCAAAATTATTAGGTTATCCAGTATTCAAAGTCACGCTAGAAAAATGGATAGCAGACTTTATTTCCTGGATTTATTCTCAGAAAAGCATGACATTTTCTAAACCTCCCAAGGCTCATTTAACCAGATCCATGGCCACATTGTCTGCTTTTTGGTCAAAAACATTTGTTGGTGACATTTGTGCTACAGCTACATGGTCCAATGCTCATACTATTGTTACTCATTACAAATTAGATATTATTTCTAGAAACAGGGCTGCCTTTGGTTTGGCAGTACTCTGGATGTCCTTCCAGGAAGGCTCTCCAAGATCAACCAAGCTGGGGACTCTGTCCCATACGTTGAAGAAGAGTGATTTAAAAGTTATGTTCTTACCATAAGTAGACATCTGTGCTGTCTATTTTTATTCTTCCTCAACTTCCCTCCCATACATTTTCCATCCAATCTCCTGGAGAGACCTATTGGACTGTATTGGAGCCTACAGTTCCAGGTTTGATTATCAAACTATTCCTGTCTCTGTTTTATTATGGAGATAGGGCATTAAGGATGTAGTTATGCATTATGTGTAGAGGGACGAGATCGAGAGCTGGATCCTAAATATGGTATAAGCAGCCAAGTCAGATCCGAGGATCAGATCCAAACCCATACATTGAGGAAGAATGAAAATGGATAACACATATGCCTCGTTATAGTAATAATGTACCTTTAGTTTTATTCAATGCCCACAAAAATAAAACACACCCCCAATACCTCCCCAAAAGCTATTAACTTAATACTAACACACAAAGCTATGTACATCTTCAAATACTGAATCTTTACCCTTCTAATAGGAGCAAATGTACCAAACTGGTAGCTACACTCACAGACTTGAATTAACCTAAAATTAAGGTTATCCATGCTAAGACGTACGGTGCACCCTGTGCTTGTACTAAGTGCTGTCTGGTTTTGTCTTGTCTTATCTTTATAGCTTTCCCAGCCTGGAAAACACATGAACAATATCTCCTGGCCAATTTCTTTTTTTACTAGCTAATTTCTTTTTATAGGCTTGTAACCAATTTTTCTTTATCAGATTATCAGTGAAGACATGAGGACCAGATAAAGAATTGCTACTAAGCATACATTTATTTGTTAGAAAAAATCCTTATAATCAACGTTCTCTTTCATTTACTTGTTTTCTCTTAAAATGTGTTACTTGATCAAGCTAAGGGCCTTAATCCAGTCATTCCTCCATGCAAGAACTGTAAAAAGCACATTTTCTTTTGTCATGCTTTTTTAACTAGACTTTTTTTTTACATTTCAGTGCCTACATTTTTTAAAACTGAAGAAGACGAAAGAGAGAAGGAAGAAAGAAAGAAAGAAAGAAAAGAAAAAAAAATGGAGCACCTGTTAGAGTAGCATCCCCATTACACTTAAAAATAACTGAGAAAACTTTATAGCATGCAAAGGAAATAATATACTGTAAAATTAGTAATATTAAGAAAACAATAATTTTACTTACAGTTAAAAGTTATCCTTTCTCTTCCCCTAAGCATTTTTCTGAACATTAAAGACATGAAGTAGGGCTTGTGCTTTGGAGTCCCTCACAAGTCCAATATGAAGTAGGGTATGTGCTTTAGAGTCCCTCACAATTCTAACTGTCCAAAAAAGTCCAATATTTCTGGATTTTCTTGTTCTGACATATTTTACAGATATAAGTATTGCTTTGTAATCCCATATTTGTTAATTTCCAAGTTATGGTTTTATTCCCATTCATATCCATCTGCCAAATCTTGTCTCTGCTTAATTTCCAACTTTCAATTCTTCTAGTCAACCCTCTTGATCCCTTCTTTCTCTCCATCATTTTTCATTGAAACATTGGAAAAGGTTTCACAGGCACAGTCTCTCTGTTGTCTTTAGTAGCAGAATAACAAGAAGCAAAATCTCTTTCTGTTTCACAGCTCATTTTTTGTTGGATAAACTTTTGTATTTCCTTCTTAGCATGTACTTTATCAAAATTATATTGTCTTTTCATTTAAGAATATTTTGAAGACAGCTGTGTACAGCAGTTTGAATCTCACACCTGCTTCTTGACATTCCTGAATACTTGAATAAATTTACCCCTTTCTGCTTTGTACAGTGAGTAATCATTCTCCACAAACACTCTGCTGTCTCCCACTTTTAGTACTTTGTCTATCTGCCACAGTTTTATCAGAATCAATTCCTTCTGCTGGTAGGATTGCATCTTTACTGTTAAAGGTCTAGGTTGCTTTCTCTTGGCCAGGTTTGGAGAATACAGATGATGTGCCATTTCAAGTAACAACTCCTGCTGTGGAATACCAGTCCAGTTGCTTATTTGTGCTTTTATAAAATTATTACAGTATTTTCCTTCCAACTTCTGTGGTACAGCTGAAAAGCACTGTCCCCTGATTCTCTTATTTTTTTAAACATCTCTTCGTGAGCAGTCTCATATTCAGCCAGCCTTTTCTTCATCTTGACCTCTGATTTTTGCAGTTTTACTACCTCAGCTGAATAGCTGTTTAAAGCTTCTTCCCATTTTATCCAGCATTTTATTTGAGTTGATATACTCAACTGGTCAAAGACTGGATTACTATCTTTGTGTGTCCCCATGTCCCTGACTACTGGGCAACTCTTAGGTTGTGTTGTTAATATGATAGTTACCCTGGGTGGATGACTTCCCAAAGGATTATGAATTTCTTGACATTTAGTTTTAGTCCATGGCTTTGACACCAGTTATTTGCCTGTCAGTCCTTCCTGAAGAACATTTGTGTCAGTGGGGGATTCTGTGACTACTGCTAATTTGCAAATGTATTCAGCTGGAGGTCAGTGGTATTGGTATTGACTTCAGAGAAGTAAATGTCAAAAAGGAGTGGTTCCAGGATGGACTTTGCTTGTGATTGACCTCTTTGTAGAGGTGGACTCCCCAGTTCGAACTTCCTGGGTCCTTTCTGTGTGCCAGTTAGCTATCCACCAGGTGACATAAGGGTGTATACCTAACCTCTTGAGTTTGTCAACAATGCCCGAGTGGGGTAATGTGTTACATACCTTGCCAGATCAAGGTTGTCAGTGTGAACCATATTGCCTTCATCCATTGCTTTGGTGACCTTCTCAAGGAAGTCCAGCAGGTTCAGTAGGCATGACCTACCCATGATGAAACCAAATTGGGTTGGGTCCAGTGTCTTGGAGGCTTCCTATGTCATTATTGACCATTTCCATCATAATTCTTTCCATGGCTGCACATATGAGACTTATCAGTCTGTAGTTCACAGGGTCTGAAGGGAGCCCACCTTTGTGTAGAGGGATAATTGCTGCTGTTCTCCATTCTTGAGAAGCAAAACCTGTTTGGGGTCTACAGTTAAATAGCAATTCTAGACGGCCTGATAGGTCATGTTTCATGCTATTTAAAAGGCATCCTGGCATATTGTCTGGGCCTATTGAAGCAGTGTTCTTGGCCTTAGATTGAGCATGAAGGACCTGCTCCCTTATATTTGATGGTATTTTTTGAGAGGAGGTTGAGGGGAGAGTGGAGTAAAATTGGAGCTGAGTATGTTGCCCAGTAGGTTTGCTATATCTTCTGGCTCAGTATAGGTGGCTCCATTAACAATGAGCTCTGCACACAATTGTGTATTGCCTTTTCTGCACAAGGACAACTAGATGTGCTCAATAGTACACATTCTGAAGATCTATTATGTCAAAATGAACAGGCAGTCCAGAAGATATTGACACTTCCAGCTAGGAGCCAGTCATTACTAATTAAGATAACTGCTTTTTGGTCTCAACACAGTTCCCAGGGTGTTTACCAAGTGCATGGCAGTAGTTGCAGCTCACCTGAGACTGTGAGGATTCATTGAGTTTCCATACCTGGACTACTGGCTCCTAACCACTCCAACCAGGCATCAACTAATTCAAGCATGGACTACTTACCCCAGCTGTGTTCTCATCTGGGCATATCCATCAATTGCAACTCATTTCAACTCAATGCAACTCAGTCTTTGGAATTAATTGGTGCTGTTTTCAATGTGGTCACCCACATTGCTTCTCTCCCTTTGTCTCAGATTCAAACAATTCATTTCCTGGTCAAAAAAGAGTATTCATAATTTTTCTCTTTCAGCCTGTCTGATGCTACAGGCATTGGGATCTATGTCAGCTGCTGTCATCCTTGTACTGCTGGCCATGTTCTATATGAGAATTCTCCAGTGGGCAGTCATGACTCAATGGGCTATTCTTCAGCTCCCATTATCCAGGCCAATCAAGGTAACTCAAGCTTGCAAGAAGTGCCTTCTTTGATGGATTCACTCCAGTGAAATACACAAAGACTATCACTTTGTTCTTCCCAAGGCCACAGTGACCATAGATGCTTCTCAAGTCGGGTGGGGAGGAATTACTTGGGAAGGACAGTCCAAGGTACCTAGTCACCTGAAAAGGCCATCTTGCATATCAGTGTCCTGTAAATGACAGCTGTCCTAGCGTTGCAGGTCTTTCAAGACATTCTCTCAACCAGGACTGTTGAGATTCAAGCGGACTATATGTTGGGGGTCTGATACATCAACAAACAAGGGTAACCAGATCTTGACCGCTTTGTTGAAGAGCCATGAGACTATAGCAAGGAGCTATGTCTTCTAATCGCTTTCTGATAGCAACACACATCCCATAGAAATCCAGCGTGATTGCAGACAAGTTAAGCAGGTCTATTCTGATGCCTCATGAGTGGTCTCTTGATATCAACATAGTGGAGAAGTTTTTCCATCAATGGCCAGCTATGCTGTGATCTCGTCTCTTCTCCCTCAACAAGTGGTAGCAGGTTCTTTGCCTTGATCCTCCCTGTGGGGAAGTCCCTGAGAGAGACACTCTTCTTCACAATTGGCCCTCTGGTCTCCTTTATGTATAGCTCTCATTACCACTCATTGCCAAATTTCTCCAGAAAGCATTTTGATTGAAGAGCACAGTTATCTTCATCGCTGCTTACTGGCCTCATCAGATCTGGTTTCTTTTCCTTTGGCCTCATCTTCTACAGCCACCATATATTCTGGATCCAACTCCAGACCTTCTGTCTCACCTGACAGGCATGACTCATCCAGGCATCTTAGGTCTCAAGTTGATTGCATGGTTTCGTTGATTGCCAGGCAGCCCAGGCTCTTTTACTCTATCCATCATATTTTATCAGCTTCCCATAAAGCTTCCAGTAGAAAAATTTACAAAAGCAAATGGAAAAGATTTGTTTATTGGGCACACAATAATAATTTATACCCCTTTTCATCACTGATTTCTAAGGTTCTTGATTTTTTGGCCACAATTTTGAATGCAGGTGCTTGCTCCTCAACTATCAGATTACAATTAGCAGCCATCTCCAACTTTTATATAGGAGTAAATAACTGTGCCTTAGCTTCCCCCAAGCTTTGTAAAGCCTTTCTCAGAGGAACCTATTTACTTAGACCTACTTTAAAAGATCATACATATCTCTGGGATTTAACTGTTTTTCTTCAAACCTTGACCCAACCCCCTTCCTACTCCTCTCTGGGATTTAACTGTTGTTCTTCAGACCTTGACCCAACCCCCTTCCTAATCCTCTCTGGAATATAACTGTTGTTCTTCAAACCTTGACCCAACCCCCCTCCCCCTTTGAACCATCAGCTAAGTCTGATCTAACATTTTTGACCTGGAAAACCATTTTCCTGGTTGCTATTACTTCTGCCAGAAAAGTGTCTGAAATTCAGGCTTAGTCTTCACAAGGATAGGGTTTCCTTACAGACCAATCCTTTTTTACCAAAGGTGGTGTCAGAATCCAATATTAATCAGGTTATCAACTTACCAGTCTACTTTCCAAAATTTTCTAAAAACTGGAAAATATATGTGACGTGTTGGATATGCACAGACATTTATGTTTCTACTTTTACAGAACCAGAGATTTTAGAAAATCTGAACAATTGTCTGTCTCCTTTTTCTGATGCAAAATTAGGTAAACCAGTTTCTAAAGTGACTTTGGCCAAATGGTTGACTAATTGTATTACCTTTGTTTATGAAAAAGTGCGTTTCCCTTTACTAAAACCTCCAAATGCTCATTCCACCAGGTTTAAGGCAACTTCCTCAGCCTTTTTGTCTAGAACTACATTGAATGATTTTTGTGCAGCCACAACTTGGGCTAATCCTCATACCTGTATTGCTCATTACAGATTGGATCTGGCCTCTAGGGGAAGAGCAGCCTTTGGCTCAGCTGTGCTCTGAAATATCCTTCCTTAGAGTCCTCACTGGGATTTCAGTAGCTGGGGACTCTGTCCCAACAGTTGAGGAATGAATTAAAATGACAACATCAGATAAAGAAGTTATGTACTCACCAAAAAGTTCTATCTGTAGTATCCTTTTCATTATTCCTCAACTTCTCACCCACCAACCCCCTCCTTGTTTTTACTTTTGGAAAGATCAAAGGATATTGAAGGAACCCCTGTTTCTTTGTTTGAGCCCCAGATTATTTTCTTTCTTTCTTTATTTTCCACTGCTCTGTAGGTCTATGGGCAGCAAAGTAGATCTGATGTATGCAGGGGCATTGTGGGTAAAGGGAGGAGCTTGAGAGTTCAGGTGTTCTACCTCCTGGAAGAAGTGGCCTTGTTGGATCTGATGATCAGATCTGAACCCAACAGCTGAGGAAGAATGAAAATTGGCAACACAGATGGAAAGTTATGGTGAATATAAAACTTTTTATGTCACACATCATTTATTTTATTTATTGATTTTATTTTACATTTGTTGACCGGGCTGGTCTAACTGGATATATGTCCATTTTCAGTGGAGGCCCGTGGAGATAAGCTCCAAGAGAATTTAGTAACAAAAAAAATGTTAGTACAATACATTAACAAAGGGTGGAAGCTCAACTACATAACTGTCTATCAAACTTATTGCATATACAAAGAAAATCTCAACAAGACAAGGTAAGGTAAATAAAGAAACTAAATACAATTCTAAAATTAAGAAAATATCAACAGGCCAGTTAAGTATAGCAAGTCTAAAGTTGTATATATAATAAAGGAGGATTGGAGTTGGTACTGAGAGATTAGCAGGTAAGCAGAGCCCAGTAAATAAGGGAAGGTTAATCAGGTTTAGAACAGGGGCATAACCAGTGTGTTCTAAGGTAAGGTTTCAGTTTATTTTTGAAAAGTGATAAAGAGGACAGTGATGCAAGTTCACTGGGAAGTAGGTTCCAGGATTTTCCAGCAGTATTAGAGAATAGAGAGTCACCGGCCATGTTGTTGGATTTACATATACTGACAAGTAGTTTATTTGATGAACATAAGGTATTAAGATTGTTATAGGGGGTAATGAGGGTAGAAAGTATTGGGAGTATTGATTGGTAGGTAAAGGATCTTGTGGGCAATGGTAAGTTGGTGAAATTTAAGCTGATTTTGTAGCTCAAGCCATCCTAGCTGTTTTAGATTAGTGCAGTGGTGAGTTCTAAAAGGATTTCCAGTAGCAAATTTGGCAATGTTTTTGTAGGTAGTTTCCATTTTGTGGAGATTCTTTTTTGATAGATTAGTATATATAGGTGAGGCATAGAGGAATGTAGACATTAGATGAGTGTGGGTGATAGTTATTCTAGCTGCTGGAGTAAGGAAAGGTCTGATCCTATAGAGAGAGAGACAAGTTTTCTATTTACTGTTTTAATTGTATTGATGATATGGGTGTCAAAGTTGAGATTGTTGTCAATTGTTACTCCAAGAAGTTTGGTAGTAGGGTCAGAATATATTAGAGTACCATTATTAGATATGACTGTGAACTCTATTGGGGAAGACTTACGTGTGGGAGTAAAGATCAAGAGTTTAGTTATTTTGGGGCTCAGAAGGAGGCAACATTGTGTAAACCATTGATGTTATGTGATCCTATCTCACCTACATTCTGTACTGATGGGTTCGGAGCCTATCCTCGGCTCCGACTCTGCACGCTATACTATAGAGCGAAGTCTCTTATTGGCTGAGCTATTTTACATCCCAGGATGCACCACCACAGCTTCCCCAGATCTCGTTTGCCGCTTTACAGCAAAAGACGTGGTCTCGGACTTGGCTGAGCTAAGTGTCTATTTTCTTCACAAATTTCTGTCAGAAATTTTTGATTAACATACCCAAAAGCTGTTTTAACAGCTATCATTGTTGTGTGACTGGTTTTGAACAAAGTTTTGTGGTAAATTGATCTTTTATTTGAGGGAAAGGTTCCCGTTTTAGTTAGAGGGGCCTTGCCCTCGCGCGTGAGATATATATATATTTTTTGTTAGTGAGTATTGTTGAGTGTTATAGTTGGACAAGTAATCCCGTTTTCTATTAGAGGGATCTTGTCCTTGTTTGTTCTTCTTTGACAGTTTAGAAAGTTTTCCCTTTTTGGTGTACTGTTTAGAACTGAATATGTCAAAAGAGGACAGACCTTCTGGGTTCAAGAAGTGCTCTAAATGCAGCTACAAAATGTCCTTAACGGACAATCACTCTCTATGCGTGTATTGTTTAGGCCCTATACATCTTCAGGAGTCATGCAGCGTTTGTCACGCCTTTTCCTCCCAGGTCCTCCAAGAGAGGAAAAACAAATTGATATTAAAAGGGCTTATTAAACCTACTTTTGAGGAGGCTTTATCTTCTTCCTCTTCTCCATCGAAGAAAAGAAATCGCCGGTTCACCAGCCCGTCGGAACCGGCCACAAAGAAATCTCGGCAGGCTTCTCCATTGGCTCCACCGACTTCGGAGCCGAGGGCGGAACGGTCTGCCTCAATGCCTCCAGCCTCGACTCCTCTGGCTTCGGAGCCGACGGCTGGAGCTTCGAGAGGCGGGTCACCTTCATCGGCTCCACTGACTTCGGAGCCAATGAGAGTTGCCCGCTCAGACTCTTCCCCTTCGGCGCCGAAGTCCACTTCGGCTCCGAGGGAAATTACTATGGTTGTAGAGTCTCCCTCGGCACCGATATTCATTGAGATGATTCGGAGCCGGTCCCCCAGTCCTTCGGAACCAGTGGAGAAGTCGACTCAAACTCGTTCGGTCTCTTCTCGGTCTTCGAGAATGTCGGATTCGGACATAGACAGGGTACTTCAAAGGCTGTTTCAGTCTCCAGTCTTCCAAAAGTTGGTCTCGGCTCCAGCCCAGTCGGCTCCGGAGCCGGTTGCCCACCCTGTTGTCTTGGTTCCTCCTCCAACAGCCTCGGCACCGTTGGAGTCGGTGCTGCTGGAGCCGGTGGAGGTTTTCGGTCGGCTCGACCTTACTCCAACCCCGCCCTTCGGGTCGGAGTTCGGTACACAGACCTCCTCGGTCGGCCCCGGGGGTGATGCTTCGGGACCGATGTTTTCGGTTCCGAGCCTCCCTTTCGGTGCGTCGGCTGCGGGAGTGCCGTCTACTGTTGTGGCCTCGGGGGTCAGACCTTCCCAGGACTCTGGGGGTCCCGCCTTCAGGGCCATGAGGAGTGCTTTGGCCAAATCTTCTTTGGCCACCTCCACCGTCTCACCGGCACCTTCCCTTGGCACGGAGACTGGTTCCTTTGTAGTCCCCCTGTCTCAATACAGCGGAGCCCTGGGGCCTGAGGTCACCCCCATTGGGGGTTCCCCCCTTCCTGGAGGTCCTTCCGAGGCTTCTTTGGAGGAACCTCCTAGGAAGAGACAGTGCAAGAGGAAGCACGTCGACTCCCCGGACGAGTCTCTCACCTCGGACACCGACCTCGATGATGCGGAGGGGTCCCCCAAGTCATCCTCGGATGATATCTCCTTTGCGGACATCTTAGAAATCCTGAAGCAACGAGGCGACTGGCAGTCCAAACCCCCTTCTGCTGAGGAGTCTGTATTCCTCAAGGCCTTCGGGGCTCAGCCCTCCGCATCCTGGGTGTCTCCGCCTTTCGATGAGCTTCTAGATTTGATCTCTCGAAGGGCGTGGGAGCACCTGGATTCTGTGGAACCGGTGCCAGCTCGCCCCAATAAATTTCTTTCAGCCCCCCCCCCGAAAAGGAATTCCTCTCTAAAGGTGTGGCTGTAGATGCCCTGGTGGTGGCATCTGCTACCCAACAAGATGTGGCACAGGCGGCTACGTCCGTCCATCCTCCTAATAAAGAGTCTAGGAGCATGGATCGGTACGGGAAGCGCACCCTTACTTCAGCAGCCTTTACTTTAAGGTCTCTGAATTATCTGACGCACTTCACCAGACTTCAGAGGGATCTGGTCAAGGAACTTTCAGATACCCTCTCTGGTAACCCACCTGAGCAGTTGGCCCAGACGGTTAGCTCTCAGCTGGTTACCTTATCATCATTATCGAACTCGTCCATGAGGCTCATTTCGTATGCAGCCGAGGGGGTGAGTAGAGTGGCGGGAACAGGTGTTGCTCTACGGAGACAAGCCTGGCTCCGCCTGTGTCACTTTGCGGAGGCCTTCAAGTCTTCCTTTGCCAACGCTCCCTTCGATGGGTCCTCCTTGTTTGGACCCAAGGTAAAGGACACCTTGACCCACTGTAAACAAGAGGGTAAGACTTTGACTGCTGTAGGGGCACGGTTTTCCACTCCCTTCCGGCCTTATCCCAAGGCTAGAAGAGGGGGGAAAATGTGGTTCCGTAAATCTCAAAAGACTTACCCCTCACAGCAGGATGATTCCCCTTCTAGAGGCAGAGGAGGGGGAAATTTTTCAGGAAGACGCTGTCCCAGAGGTGGCAGAGGCCCCCGCAACACTGGAGACCGTGAGTCCTTTCGTGGCTTCTCAACCTTCCAGCATCCCTGAAGGATTGCCCGACTGCGCCGCTCCGGAGCCAGTCGGGTCGCCGAGGCACCTAAAGGCCTGGGAGAATATCACTCAGGACCGATGGGTGCTCCGAATCATTGCCGGAGGTTACACCATTCCTTTTTCTCAGCCCCCCCCACCATCCCGGAAAATCCCGGACCCACCACCCAGTCAACGGGATCTCGCAGCCATCGAAATTTCAAAGCTGCTTCAAAAAGGAGTCATCCAACCAGTCCCCGAAGACCAGACCGGATTAGGGACTTACTCAATATTCTTTTTGGTGCCAAAAAAGACCAGGGACGTGAGGCCCATTTTGGATCTCAGCAAACTCAACCATTCTGTCAAGAAGTCCAAGTTCCGGATGGTCACCTTACAATCCATTCTCCCGCTGCTGGAGGAAGGTGTTTGGATGTGCTCCATAGATCTCAAGGACGCCTATTATCATATCCTGATAGATCAGGCATCCAGGAGACACTTGCGCTTCAGCCTGGGAGACAGTCATTTCCAGTTCCGTGCACTGCCCTTTGGTCTCACCACAGCCCCCAGGGTGTTCACCAAATGTTTGGCGGTGGTGACTGCTCACCTGAGAAGTCTAGGATTCCAGGTGTTTCCATACCTAGACGACTGGCTCCTAACTGCCACCTCCAGGCATCTACTCAGAACCTAGCAGCCACTATATCTCTAGGCAACTCCCTAGGAATCACCTTCAGTTGGGCAAAGTCTGTGTTGCTGCCATCTCAGCGCATACGGTTTATCGGAGTAGAGATAGATTCAAAGCAAATGCGGGTCTATCTTCCTACAGAGAGGATAGAAATATTGCAGTCTCAAGTTCGAGCATTGCTCCTCAAACGCCGAGCCCCAGCCAGGATGGTCCTACAACTGTTGGGCTCCATGTCGGCCACCGTTCTCCTAGTCCCCTTGGCAAGATTACATATGAGGATTCTCGAGTGGCTCCTGTCAGTCCAGTGGTCTTATCAGGATCTCCCTCTCAGTCACCTCATTCTGATCACAGAGACGTGCAAACAGGACCTTCGTTGGTGGCTTCTTTCCTCCAACCTGGATCTGGGGCGACCCTTCGTTCCACCACCTCCAGTGGCCACATTGACTACGGATGCCTCCCAGATGGGGTGGGGGGGACATTACCTGGGCAGGTCAGTCCAAGGTAAGTGGCACCCCGACAAGAGTCTCCTACACATCAACATACTGGAAATGAGGGCGGTGCTTCTATCGCTACAAGCACTGCACAGTTACCTCCCCGAGGGCATGATTGTCATTCAGTCCGACAACATGGCAGTAGTCTGGTACCTGAACAAGCAGGGAGGGACCAGGTCCTACCCCCTTTGCAGAGAGGCCATGAAAGTAGATTGGGCGATTGCAACCAAATGTTTTCTGGTAGCAACACACATTCCGGGGAGATCCAATGTGATAGCCGACAGACTGAGCAGAACTATCCTCTTCCCTCACGAGTGGTCTCTGAATGACAGAGTGGCAACCCAGATTTTCAGAAGATGGGGAACTCCTTGTTGCGACCTCTTTGCAACTCCCCTCAATACGAAATGCCAACAGTTCTTCTCTCTCACCCCAGTTCCGGGGGAGATTCCCAAGGACGCCCTAGTCCAAGCTTGGCCCACCGGCCTGCTGTACGCCTTTCCTCCGGTTCCCCTTCTTCCCAGGGTGATCCAGAAGGCGATTCACTTGCAGAGCAAGATGATTTTAGTTGCCCCATACTGGCCTCGTCAAGTCTGGTTGCCCTTTCTTCGGAAATATGCACTGGATGGTCCATGGTTCCTGGACCAAGTTCCAGACCTCTTTATCCACCAGTCGGGACAACATCATCAGTCCCTTCACTCGTTGAGGTTAACAGCTTGGCTCCTCCTCTTCCGACCATAGTCAGGAACCATGCTTTGGACTCGGAAGTCGTACATATCTTGTCCTCGGCCCACAAGACTTCTACTAAAAAAATGTATAACAGCAAATGGAAGAGATTCGCTATTTGGGCCCAACTCCAGGGATTAGACCCCCATTACTGCACCGGTGCCAGAAGTTCTGAAGTTTTTAGCTTCTTTATTCAATGAAGGTTCTTCGGTCTCTACCATCAAGGTTCATTTGGCAGCTATTTCTAATTTTCATGAAAGTATTGACCCACCTTTGATGAGCAATAAGTTGTGTAAAGCCTTCATGAAAGGTGCTGGGCTGCTACGACCTCCGATTTCTCATCCCGCTCCACCGTGGGATCTTAATTTCGTATTAGGTGCTTTGACCTCTTCCCCCTTCGAACCGGCAGCAACTTGTGACTTGAAATTTCTTTCTTGGAAGACTGCTTTTTTGGTGGCAATTACATCAGCCAGAAGAGTTTCGGAACTTCAAGCCCTATGTGTCAAACCACCGTACCTGGTTTTTCACAAGGATAGAGTATCCCTCAGGCCTAATCCATCCTTCGTTCCCAAGGTTTGTTCTAGTTTTTGTCTTCAACAGTCATTGGAACTTCCAGTTTTCTTCCCAAAGTACTCAAACAGAGCGGAATACATCTTCCACACATTGGATGTTCTCAGGCAATTGCATTTCTATTTAGATAGGACGCTCCAAACACGGAAAACAGATCAGTTGTTTGTGTCCTTTTCGGACAATAAATTTGGCAAAGCCGTCACGAAGGTCACTATTGCCAAGTGGATCAGGGACTGTATCAGCCATACTTACTTCCTTTCTAATAAAGAGCTTACAACCACAGTGAAAGCTCATTCTACAAGGGCTATGGCTACTTCGACAGCCTTTCATTCTAAGCTTGCCATTAGTGACATTTGTGCTGCGGCTACCTGGTCTTCTCCTCACACCTTTATTTCTCATTACAAATTGGACGTGGCATCTCGGGGGCGAGCTTCCTTCGGTTCCACAGTTCTCAGGAGTGTTTTCCAGTGAGCCACCCAGGAATCAGGTGCTAGGGACGCTGTCCCATCAGTACAGAATGTAGGCGAGATAGGATCACATAACATCTTTTAGTTATGTACTTACCATAACTTTAGATGTTTGGGATCCATCTCGCCTACATTCCTAATAACCCACCCTCCTTCCCCCTGCCTTGGAGATCAGAAGAGTCCGGACGGTTCAAGTTTAGCCGTTTCATCTTGAAACACCTGGCAATATTATATCAACAGTCTATGTGTGTGTGCATGTGTGCGGACAAAGAAGATCTGGGGAAGCTGTGGTGGTGCATCCTGGGATGTAAAATAGATCAGCCAATAAGAGACTTCGCTCTATAGTATAGCGTGCTGAGTCGGAGCCGAACCCATCAGTACAGAATGTAGGCGAGATGGATCCCAAACATCTAAAGTTATGGTAAGTATATAACTAAAAGTTCTACTGTATTGAACACATTTTAGGTTAGGGACTGTAGTTCGGATGAAGATGTGGCTGAGCATATTAGTGTGGAATTGTCTGCATATTGTATACAAGTAGCTTGAGGAATTACTAAGTGAAGGTCATTAATGAAAAGTGAAAAAAGGAGAGGTCCCAGTATGGAGCCTTGAGGGACACCAAGGGTAATGGGGAGGTGGGTAGATAGATTATTATCCCATAGCACTGCCTGTTGTCTATTTTCTAAGTATGATTGGAACCATTTTATGGCCAGTGCATCTAGTGAAAGGGATTTGAGGATATTTATAAGTATCTGGTGGTTAACCATATCAAATGCTTTTGAAAGATCAATAAATAGAGCATAAGAAAGCCTGCTGTTATTGCGGTTTTTGTTAATGCAGTCAGTAAAGGATAAGAGGGCAGTAGTAGTAGTACTGTGGAATGGCCTAAAGCCGTGTTGATACTTAGAAAGTAGGTTGTTTTGGATTACGTGGTCAAGTAGTTGACTATGGATGCATCTTTCCATAATTTTTGCCAAAGGTGAGAGTAAGGCTATTGGTCGGTAGTTAGAAAATTTGTAAGAGTTGCCACCTTTATGTAGGGGGATAATGTGTGAGATTTTCCAGATAGTTGGGATTTGTCCTTTGCTTATGGTTCTGTTGATCACTTTAAAAAATAACCTTATTTCTATACAAAACATGGCATGGCCGAATACATCAAAATCAAACTTTACGTACATATTCAAATGTATTTTAATGAATAAAGCATTTAATTTCTTAGCATTAAGTATTATTTATCAGATAGTTTATATATCCATCTGATTTCTTCAGGGCTCTTTCATATCTAGAGAATTTAACAGTCTACTTACATGGAACATTCAGACTTTTTTGGGACAGTTCATGCTGTACTGTATCCATTTTGGAAACATAACTTCAGAGCTCTCTTTATAGCCCTTGAATGCCATAGTTCTCACAGGCTGTTTTCTTACAACATGATTGGTTGCAACAACTTTGTTCTTCTTCATAGCAGTTCAGTTTTGTATTTACTGTATACATTTCTAAGTAAGAATGTGAAAGAGCAGTTCTTTCTATGCAACTTTCCATCTCTTTCCCGTGGCTTTTGGATCCTTACTTAGAGTCTAGCCCATAACTCTGGCAGTCCTATACAGTTTCTGTCATAATAAGTGGTCTGTTTTGATTTCTTTCCAGCATTTGCTTTACTTTGTGTTGATTTTCAGAAATCAGTAATGGAAATGAAGCATATTATTTACATAAAGGTAACTTGCCTATTAACTGCTGAGTGCCTCAGTCCCTGCAGTGGATTATTACAATATTCCCAAATTGTAAGATGGCAATCTTCACAGCTTTTGAAGACCAGTTGACATTGATTATTGTGATCACTTCAGCAGTAGCATAAGCTGTATGGGTTATATCCTGCATAGGATATTACAACCAACTAGCTTTCAAAGCTTCAACACACCTTCCATGCACCCAAAGCGTTAGTCAAATCAAGCTGAGCTGACTAAGGTTTAGGCTCTTAAGGCCTTCAGAGCTTTTCTGTTGCCAAAGAGAGTGCTGCTTTGCAGACTTTGAAAATTGATGGTAGGCTAAGACTGCTCCATTGCTGGGCAGTGAAAAAGCCTTCCACTTTACTTTTTGTCACATAAAACTTAATTTGTCTGTAAAATATATACTTTTTAGCTAGGAAAATATGATCTGATGTCAATTTTCATTCATTCCTCAACTAATGGGATCGGATGCGATCCTTGGTTCTGACTCAGCTGTTATACAAACTCTCGAGTTCCTTCCCTACCCATAATGTACCTAACATCTCTCCGATCTCATTTGCCACTTTAAGGTCTAGACATGGTCACCTTCAGCTCTCCAGTTTACAGTGGGAGACAAGTCCTTTTTTGGTATTTTCTCTCTAAAAATTCCTCAATATACTGCTATTCCTTTAATCTGTAATTTTAAGTTGCGTTTCTTTTCTTTTCCTTACACTTCTGAGTGTAAACTTTCCTACCATCATTGGTAGGCTTAACTTTCTTCCCTTTTTACACTTGGTGTATTTTTCTTTAATTACCATAGTTGGTAATTTGCCTCTATCTACAATATTATTGTAGTTCTTCTTAAATATCATTGCTAGTATTTTACCTTTCCTCTTATTTCTGGTAAAAAAAAAAAGTTAAAGTTTATCTCTTCTCTCATTACGATAATTTGTTTTTCTTTAAAAATATCTGAAAGTGGTCCAACAGGATTTAAAAATGTGATAAGCCTGGGCACAAGTTGCCTTACTCCAATGCCCACAGTCTGTGTGTGCTTCATAGGATCATAGGAAGTTACTAGGCTAATGGCCCTAGAGCCCTTACAAGCCTAGCCAAATTACCCTTGTTTCCACGATCAGCACCTGTTGCCCCTGTCCAAGAGAGATGCAGGTGGAACCCCTGGGGTGAATTTACAGTTACCCATCCAATTGTCCAGATTGCATTTGAAGAGGGCCAATGAGATGCTCTATTTTTTTGGGAGTCTGTTCCAAATGTGTGATAACCTCTGGGAGACAAATCTCTCCCTCCAGCAGGTTCTATTAATGTCACATACCATGTTAAGGTCTTTAGAGTGAGTAACCTGTGAGTGAGTAACCTGTGTGCCATTTGACTTGCGGATATGTAGAATTTCTAACAAAGCAGGGTCAGGGATTGCCATATATGCAAGGCAGAGATTGCCTCTGAGTAGTCTATATGAAACAATAAAGTGACAGTGATTTCAGCCAATTCATTGGACAGATGCTGAAGACCTTGAATTTTCCTTTTGAGGAAACTTTGTGGTCTCTCCAGTTGTTACAGATGCTTGGAAAGGTACATACCAAAAGGGGCATTGTACTCAATTATTGGCTTGTTGAGGGAAAAGTACAAGGAAGTTATAACTTCTTTTTTTTCTGGAGGTAATGCCCTTACTTATAAGATGAGCAATATAGAATGCCCTTATTAACACTATGGAGACATAGTGATCAAAGGTAAGGTTGCTGTCAACCTGTGTGCCCAGGTCTGTCACCACCAAGTGCTTACTTAGGGTGTTGCTGTTGATGTGGTAGTTAGCAGGAACATCACCCTTACTGGAAGGAATGATAATACATTTTTTTCATTGAGTTTAAGGCCATAACTTTGGCACCAATCATTTGTTTGCATAAGACCCTCTTGTAGGATGTTTACATTGTATGGAGAGTCTATGACCGCTCCCAGTTTGTAGTTGTCAACAAACTTTGTCAGCCACAGACCTTTAGTTTTTGCTTGTACTTTGGAGAAATAGATTCCAAACAGTAGAGGTCCTAGGACCAATTCTTATGGAGCACCACTGGTTGCAAGTCTGCTGTTGGAGGTGGATTCCCCTAATTTGACTGAAAGGTTTCTATATGTGAGCCAGTTTGCAACCCACCTAACAATATAAGGGTTGATACCTAGCTGGGAGACTGTCAATAATGTCTGAGTGGGGTATAGTGTCAAAAGCCTTGGCTAAGTCTAGCTAGGCTGTATGCACAGATTTCCCCTTGTCCAGGGCCTTGATGACTGTTTTGAAGAAGTCCACCAGGTTTAACAGGCATGATCTCCTTTTGTCAAATCTAAACGTAATAGGGTCAAGTGTTCGGAGATTACCTATATCTTTGTTGATAAGGTCCATGATGATTCCCTCCATGGCCTTGCAGATAAGACTAGTCAGGCTAACATGTCTATAGTTCCTGGGGTCAGTGGAAGCACCTTTGTGCAGGGGGATAAAGGTGGCCGTTTTCCATTCAGCTGGGATGAAGCTGCTGCTTAGACTATTATTGAAAAGAGTACCCAATGGTATTGCTAATTCTTTGAGCCCATGTAGGACACAGCTAGGGATGTTATCAGGTCCCACAGATGCTGTGTTTTTGGCCTTAGGGCATTTATGACCTTCACTTTAGAGATGCAAGGTAGGGGACAGGTGGTAGGATTGTCATGGGTTATGTGTGATGGGGACAGGAGAGTGAAGTTTTTACAGAACCTGTTGGCTAACAGGTTAGCTATCTCCTCAGGCACATTATATGTGGTATCATTATCTACCAGTTCAGTGTAAATCTGGGCCTTTCCTTTCAGGTTATGGATGTAACTAATAAACAACTTATGATTGTCCTTAGTTGGAGACGCTAATTTGGATTCATAGTTTGCTTTGGAGGACTTCAGAAGAAGTCTTATTTGCTTGTTTAAGCTGAGGAGAGAGTGTTTCCAGTTTAGGGCCCACTCCCTCTTAGTCCTAGACAGCAATTTTCTCCTCTTATTGTAAAGCCTGTTAATGGCAGTTGTCCAAGCAGGTTTGCTGTTCCTTGAAAAGCTTGTTTTGGTCCTATCAGGTACGGCCAAGTCAATGCAGTTATACAGGTATTTGTATAAAACTTAGGTCCAGAGCATTTACAACAGGACTGTAGTTTGTCATGGGTTCAACCCTCAAGCACTAGTGGAAGGAAGAATAAGTTGATATTAAAAGACTTGCTGCCAACTTCATTTTCTGAAGCCATTACTGGGGTTCAATCACCCCAAACACAAATCTTAAGAACCTACGAAGAGGTCTAAGTCTTCTGAGTCTCCAGACTCTTTTTCATCGGAGCCTAGGAAGAAGAAAAATAAGCTGGATCTGAAGTTACTTATGGTCCGGCCCTCATTGGATCTGATTAAGCCTGTTTTGAATTCTACACCCTAGTGCCAAAGAAAACAGGGGATTGGAGACCAGTTTTGGATCACAGTGTACTGAACAACTCGGATCGACACACAATGTTCCGGATGATCACAGTTCAGTCCATTCAGGATGCATACTATCACATAAAGATGAACAAACAATCCAGAAGGTACTTACGCTTATGGAGAACTGCCTTTTGGCCTCACTGCAGCCCTCAGGGTGTTCACCAAGTGCATGGCAGTGGTAGCAGCTCACTTGAGACTGCAAGGATTCAGAGTGTTTCTATATTTAGATGACTGGCTCATTACCACTCTGACCAGGCATCAACTGCTAGAAGCTCGAGATCAGGTGTTATAGACCTATTCACATCTCAGAATAACCATAAATTGCAACAAGTCTCATTTACAACCAACCCAGACATTAGAATTCATAGGAGCAGTGTTCAATACAGAATGTATGGTAGCTTCTCTTCCACTATCAAGAGTGCAGATAATAAGGATGCAGGTCAGGAAAATAATTTGCAGTACCAGAATTTCAGCCTGATTGATTCTGCAAGCCTTGGATTCAGTGTTAACAGCAATAATTTTAGTCCCTTTAGGAAGATTCCACATGAGGGTTCTACAATGGATGCTAGCGACAGAATAGTGCTTTCTCAACTCATGTCAGTGAAGATAAAAATAATCCAGGTATGCAAATGGTACCTTTCCTGTTGGATGCGGTCACAACAGCTGTTACAAGGTCATCTTTAGATCCTCCCTCAACCCATGGCCATAGTGACCACAGATGCTTCCCAGATTGGGCAGGAGGGGCATTTCCTGGTGAAGACAGTCCAAGACACTTGGTTCCTCGATGAGGCCAACTTGCATATCAATGTTCTGGAGATAAGAGGGTGCTTTTGGCATTGCAGGCATTCCAGGACTCTCTTCCTCTTGGGACAATTGCAGTCCAGACAGACAACATGTCAGTAGTTTGGTACATCAACAAACAAGGGGGAACCGGTTCTTATTCCCTATGTCAAGAAGCCCTCAGAGTGTAATAGTGGGTGATATCTTACAATCACTTTCTAATAGTAATGCATATTCCAGTCCAATGTGATAGCAGACAAATTGAGCAGGTCCTTCTTACTACCTCATGAGTGGTCTCAACAACAACAAAGTAACAGAAATGATTTTTAGTCAGTGGGGTCAGCCTTGATGTGATCTTTTTGCATCTACCCTAAATAACAAGTGCAGCAGCGTCTTTACCCTGATCCCCCAACTGGAGGGAATCACCAAAGACTGCTATACTCCACAGTTGGTTTGTGTGGTCTGCATTGCTTTGAATATCACTCATCTCTGCATTTAATTTTGATTTGAAGCTCTCTAAGGTTTGATCACTTCTATTTTGCATCTTATTCTAGTATTACATTTGTTTTGTTTTAAGTTGTTTGTTCTGTTGGAGTTTTAAGAGTCTCCCCCACCCAGTCCTTGTGTTCTTAAATTTGGTGGCTTTTGAGTTGCCCGCCCCTACTGTAAATCTCATTTTGGACACTCCTCCCAGTCTCATCTCAGCTTATTCTACTGAGTAGAGAGAGAGATTATTTGGGAAGACCCACCCCTTAGTTTCTCAACCTTGAATAATTGTGTTTCATCCCTTCCCACTTAACCTAAAAATGTACTTTATTCATCTGATTTTACTGTATTTGTGTTTTGTCCTACTTTATTTTGCTTTTGCTGTTTGTTCTTAACAGTATGCAATTGCATTTATTCTGCTGCATTTATTACTGCTTGTTAGTAGCCTGATTAAATTGTTACTGTAATTCTAAGCCTTTTGGTTTAAGCATTTGGGCTTCGGGCCAATTGTTTTACATTAAGAAGCTTTGTGGTCTATACTCTTGTGGCAGGAGAGGTAGCTTACAGCCTTCTAAGTTGGGAATTTATGGTTGAAGGCTTAGTGTCTGATATTCTAAAAGTGTCTTAGTTGTGGTTTAAGCACTTGGGCTTTTTAGGCCAGTTATTTTACATTAAGGTTTGTAGTCTGCACTTTTGTGGGCAGAGAGGGTAGATTCTGCCCTTCTGAGCTGGGAATTGGTGGTTGAAGGGTTATCGTGCCTGCTTATTTGAACTGTTTCTTTCTGAAATAGATGCACCTTGTTTGTTGTAGCATAGACTAGATTCAGGCCTGGTAAAACTAACTGTATTTGTATAACTTGAGCACTTGTCCAGGCCATATTTTTTTGGAGAGGGTTCCCCTGCACTCTAGTGGCAGGAGTGTACAATTAGAACTTGTCTGATTCAAGACTGTTGGTACAGGGCTCAGTTTTGAGCTTTTTTATTGGTTAATTGGTTATTTTGTTTAAATCAGTTTGCTCTTGTTTGCTACTGTTATATTTAAGTGTGTATCTATTCTCCTTTGTTAAATCGACCTAAACAGAGTTTAAATATCTTTAGTATAGTCTGGTTAGAGGTTTTGCTGTATTCAGATCTGTTTGTGTGATTCATGTGCTTCCTGCTATGCCATCTTGTGTTGGCCATGACCTGCCTTCACTTAGTGGGAGTAAGTGAACTGGTTGGAACTGGTCTGGCATAGAGTGTTGAGCTTAGAACTCAGGGACAATGGTTGATTGGTCACTTCCAGTGTTTCTATTTTACTTTAATTTTTGCGGTATTTAAACCCAGCATTTGCATGGGTTTGTGCTTGTTTGTCCATCGTGTGCTGCCACTGTGCTGTTGTAACCCTTTGCGAAGTATCTCAGTTGCATTTTTTCCCTTACTAGCACTCCTATAGGTACTCTCCTCAGATAGTACCCACTTTACTATCCCTGACCTCTCTTTCATGGATTCTGATAACTATCAACAGACAATTTCTTATGGTTACTCCTGCTAGTCTGGTTGATATGGGCATCCTGAGACAGTGTAGCAACTGCCTTATGTACACAGACAACCCTCTACTACTACCACCAAGGAACACAATATGTGAGAGATGCAGTTACATTAAGAACCTAAAATCCTTGCTGTCTCAGTCACAAGCCAGTACATCTGGCACTGAGAAGGTTGTCTGCACAAACTCTACGAACACCACACCTCTAACACCACCCACATCTGTACAACACACTCCTACATATACAGGGGTTCTCATCAAAAACATACCTAAACAAAAGAAACCTCCAAAGCAAAAACACACATGCACATCACAACCCATAACACCAAGCATCACACATAGTACATACATCTGTATCTCACAGCCTCTAAGGCCCAGCCACAAACCCAACATACTAGTCATAGGAGATGCTATTCTGAGACACACAGATGTCCCCTTCACCAGGTTAGACAAGGAGAAAGTCACAGTAAGTTGCTTGTCAGGTGCTAGAATCCGCCATATCACGCACACACTCAAGTCTTTTAATAACAGGTACTGTTACGACTGTCGTAGTCCATGTTGGTCTGAATGACTTGAGACGTACCTCTCCAGACTATATGAAGAGAGACATGATTGAGCTTGCTGAATATGTGTCCCAGGCAGGTATGTCCCTAGCCTTAAGCAGTATCCTACCATCACCCAGAATAATGCCTCAATGCAAACAGAAAATGATTGACTTTGACAATTGGCTTAGCTTCTGGTGTCATTCCAGGGGGATCCAGTACCTGACAGCCTGGGAGGACATGATTAACAGACCACAATGCTTTGCCAGAGATGGTCTTCATCTGTCTCTCCTGGGCTTCAGGCTTCTGGCAAAGGCTCTTGCCTCTCCCATAGTGCCTTTTTTAGGTAAAGTCATGAGCACAAAATTGCCAACATGAAAAATTCTTCTAAACAAAATTTAAAGATCATGCATCAAGTGAGTACATTCTTTGTCCGGGGGGGATGCTGACATTTTTGCAGTTATTGAAACCTGGTTCAAAGCTGTGGAGAGCACCTCAGCCTTACCAGGTTACTCATCCTACCATACTTTCAGATGCCAAATGGAGAGCTACAAAGCCAAAGGAAGTGGAGTTGCAATTTTTTATCAAAGACATACACACTTCCAGGGTGGTCAGATGGTATGACGCACAGGAGACACTCCAAGTGCAGTTAACTGTTGACAAAACACCTATTCAAATCATAGCTAGCTACAGACCCCCCCCCAACCATGACTCAGGATGCCCACTCCACCTATCGGGACTTACTTGAATCCATCAAGATTCAACCCTCTACCCTGATCCTGGGTGACTTTAACTACCCAACCATAGAGTGAAAGACCTGTTCTAGCCCAAACATGAACACTCAGAGATTCCTCGACTTTGTCAATGCCAGTGCATTGGATCACCTGGTTGACACCCCTATGAGAGGTAAAAATATCCTGGACCTGCTCCTAACCAACATGAGTAGCCACTGTAGTACCCCTACAGTGTCATCCTCCTTGGTAAGATCTGACCATAAAGCAATCACTTTTGAAGTCTTCATCTCCCCTGAACCCCCCATTGTCAAGGTCAAATGAAAAAAACTTTTCCAAAGCTGACTACAATCTCCTCAGATCAGGTATAAGCAGCTTCACAACCACCATCCCTTCAGTTAGAACTAGCGCTAGTGTCCAAGCCTACACCAAAAAATTATATGAGCACCTACATAGCTGTATGGACTCAGCAATACCTGACAGGACCAAATCAATTTCCTCAAGGAAGAGTAAACCTGTCTGGTGGACAGCAGCAATAAACAAATTCTGTAATAAAAGGAAAAAAATTGCTGTCCAGGACCAAGAAGGAGCAGGCGCCAACTTGGAAGCAATCTCTCCTTTGTCTGAACAAGCAAATAAGGTCACTGGTGAAATCTTTTAAGGCTAACTTAGAGTCCAAATTGGCCACATCCACTAAGGACAATCACCACACCTTCTTTGCATATGTCTGCAATCTCAAAGGTAACACCTAAATCTGAGTGCAGATCTCTAAGATAAATGAAAAGATCTCTAAGTTAGAGACTGAAATTATCAAGCGTAAAAGAAATAAATTAATACGGGACTTGAAAGATTATGAGACTGGGATTCTTTTTTCATGGCAGCGTGAGCCGAAGTGAAGCAGGTCAAAGGTCAGAAGCGGCTACCAGAAGCGTTGGAGTGTGTCAGCATCTTCAGCAGAACAAAATGTTACTAAATATGTTTCTAAAAATGTTACATTTGCTGACTCTTCAGCTTCTTTAATTTCGGAGGCTGAGGGTGCTAGTGGCACTTCAGTTTCTCCGATAACCGATCATTCTTTTCAGGCTAATAAATCAAGTCAGGGAGAAATGGTAGAAAGGGAAGAAATTGTTTTAAGTAATGTACAAACAAGTGAGTACAATGAACGGACTCTATATGTTGTGAATTTATCTGATTTGAATCTTACTAATGACATGAAAGCTGGATTGTCAAAGGGCAGTAAATTTGTACCCACATATTTTCCATCTTTTGCTGATTTATATTTAGAGTTAAAGGCATTCAGCAGAAAATTGTATTTAAAAGTTTTCTTTCAAGAAAATGTTGTTAATTCTGCTGAGAATGTTCATTCAAACAATTTAAATTTTAATGATTTTGATGAGGGTTTATTAAATATGTCAATTTATGATTATGATGATGCTGAATTTTCTTCTTTGGATGAGATTATGGATAATTCTAGTTGCTACCATACTGGATATGGGAAGTTAACAATACCCCATCTGGTAACTGATAAGAAATTTGTACCTAATATTAATGTACCTGCCATTTCTGTATTTTTGAAGATTTTGTTTAAAGAAATTTCTATGAAACTTGCTGAATTCCTTAGGCAAAAGAAATGTTATAATTAAGTAAAAATGAATGGCTTGCTTTTAAGAGCATTGAAAAACAAAAAAACTGAGTTTATTTTTAAGTGTGCTGATAAAGGAGGTAATTGGGTAATACTAAACAAACAAAATTATTGTGAAATGGTGGCTGATTTGCTGAAGAATGCAGATGAGTATAAATGTTTAGTAAAGGACCCAATAGTGGAATATAATGATGAATTTTTGGCTTTACTAGAGGGAGGGGTACATCTTGGTT